>NW_021963304.1:0-122628 GCF_901765095.1 Microcaecilia unicolor | reverse complement strand
AATCAGATCAGGCATGGTGGTAAATTACCTCAGGCTAGTATTAACACAAAGCATCTAAGTACATTTGGGAGCTGAAGAGTGGATGAACAGAGAAAAAGGGGGTTTGTCAGGGAGTACCAGCAGACTCACTCTACAGAAGGTGCATTTGGGGCAGACATCGGGCTGACCTCCTTGGCTTTCTGTAAAGCGTGTTTTGGTTGAAGGCCTCCTCTTCCTCCTGTTCCTCCTGCAACAGAGAGCTATAAGAAGAATTTATGGTTGATGTAGACAAAAAATAAAATATAAAATCCAAGATTCAGAAACTAAATTGAGTTAAAAGTATGATATCTGGAGGATACAGTATATTGAGCTATGATAGCTTCAGGCAAAGTAGCACAGCAAGACACCAAAATGTTCCTCTGAGTTTTCAGCCGTGAAGAAATTTCTGGAGCCCCTTCTCCTGTTCTGTGCTGTGCCTTGGAGTGATGTAGTGGAGGATGGCTAGTACGTCTGTTACTAACAGTGGATGTTCCTATCCTATGTTTTGAGGGATTTATAAGAGCCCTGTTAACTAGTTCTGAAGGGAGTTGTCTAAGCCAAGATTTTGCAAGGAGTGCTGTAGGGCCCTGAGGAGAAGGCACAAGCATATTCAATGATTTCAATTCAACCTCACAAATATTATAATCATTATCCCACACATAACACCCAGTTTATGTCGAGTGGCAGTCTAGAATGTGAATCTTCAATATCTGCACCACTAATCCAAAAATATCAAAACCTCAACTGACAAAAACTTAGGAGTCAATATTTAGAAAATTAAACCAGGAAGGAAAGGCTGCTGCCCGCTTAAATCATGGTGAACAGACCATCCCCAGATTTTCAGCAGCACTTAACTACAGAGTGCTACTGTAAGGGAAGAGGTGAGTGCTGGCGGAAGGGAAGCGTATGGGAATCGCTGCCGCTGCCGGGATTGGAACGTGACGAAACAGGTAAACGCCATGAACAGGCTGGAGGTAGGAAGGGGGACAGCATCTCAGCTTGGGGGAGGGGCTGCATCTTAGCTCCGCCTCAGGCGGCATTTTGCCTTGGGCTGGCGCTGGATGCACTGCATATGAATTGCATAGAAAAAAATCTTAAAAATTAGTTTTGAAAATAGTGATTTGGATTGTTCTGGCAAAAATACCGTCCATCTGCCACTTTGTGCCGCTTTTTGTATGTTTTCTTGTTTTGAAATGAGCCCCCAAATCTGCCCAGTGGAAATCTGCACTAGGGAAAATTCCTCTCTAGAACACCCATTAAAGGACAGGGTTAG
Source organism: Microcaecilia unicolor (assembly GCF_901765095.1). Taxonomy (NCBI): domain Eukaryota; kingdom Metazoa; phylum Chordata; class Amphibia; order Gymnophiona; family Siphonopidae; genus Microcaecilia; species Microcaecilia unicolor. The sequence continues at coordinate 121,337 of NW_021963304.1, read as the reverse complement.
AGGGAGGGGAAGAGCAAAGCACACTACTGAATCCAGATCTGCAGGCAGGAACTTACCTAGGACTCAATGCACAAAAGTCGCCATTATGTATGGCAGTCGCAGGTGAACTTATCGACTTGCAAACAGCGACCGATGAACAAAAAGAATGGCATGCAAATGAGATGCATGGAAATTCTGTGAGGGAAAGCGCCTAGCACATGGCGCAGGATCCAGAGTGGTTTCTAGGATTGGACATGGGGGGGAGGGGGAGAGCTCTTGCACTCACAAAACTAGCTTACCTTCATATTTGGGACAAAGAAGAAAATTAGAAGGCTCTGGGGTTCTCTCTCTCCCCCCCCCCCCCCTCCCCATGGCTGCCTGTGGCAGGAGAAATAATGGTCAGAAGAGCACCAGTAGGAAGGAAAGGCTCCCTGCACCAGGCTGGGGGGTGATCAGGAGGCAGAGCCTGAAGGGAGAAGTGAACTGGACAGGGGTCAACCCCGGATTTGCCAGCAAGGATGAGGAGGGCTCCTCTCCAACAGCTCCTGTCTTGCCAGTCAATCTAGCATGCTAAAGATAGGTGCTCCTTTCTGTGCGTCGCGCAGAATGCTCATTTTAATACTGATGCACTTGTTGTAATATATTGCACAAGTTTATTGGTAGCTGCTACAGAAACAGTAAAAGGGACGCAAAACCTTTGTGCATTAGACGCTAAATAACATTTGCTTTAGACTGACTACAATCAGTCTAAAGCAAACATGGCCAGAATGGTAAGCTTTATGCATCAGGCCCCTAGACTGACAAAAGAAAGGGGGTTGCTAGGCAGAAAAGAGGGGGTGGATCCAGAGAACCCAAGTTCTTCGATTGAATGAGGAAAAAAGTCCCTAACGTGTACTTTTTTTCTGAAAAATGAAGATAGTTTGAAAATATATTTATATATTATATTTATATTTATAATACTAGTATTATTTATATTTATAATATTGAGAATATATTATATTGTTAATTATTAACATTATAAATATAAATAATACTAATATTATAAATATTAATATTACTGATATTAATATTATATAGTTATTTTTGGTGTCAAAACTGTCGGCCTATTTTTGGCCTGACAAATTTTGGCCACCTGGCAATTCTACTTGAAACTTCCAAGACAGAGAGGGAGAAAGTAGCAAAGGCAATGGATATTGAAGAGAGCTTCAATTCTTACTTCCTGGGCACAGCGGACATAATATGAGAGGAAGCAAATGTTGTGGCAGCTGCTTTAAAGATCTGCAGGTAGGCTCACATGAGATGTTTTGAACTGTGAGAGTTGGCTGTTTTTTTTTTTTTTTGTCCTGGATTACAAACCTGCTCTGAAAATAGTGACTGGAGTGCTGCTAGCAAAGTGGGGGAGGGCATGATAGAGGTAAAGCCAGCCCTGTCTTGAGGAGATTGTGAGTGGGTCTGCTAGCATGCTTGGCAAGGCTTATAAAGGCCAGTTTCTTTCTTTTAATTGAGTTTTTTCACTTGTGAAAGAAAGGAGCCTCTGCTTTTTGAGCTTCAAATTTGAAGCAGGACTCTGATTTGGGGGGGGGGGGGGGGGGGGGAAGAGGCACAAAGGTTTGAAACAGACTCTGACTTATTGGAGGGAAAAGAGTTTTATTTAACATCTTTTTTTCTTTTCCCATTTGCTGATATGCTGAAGAATGGACATAATGTCAGACTGAATCTCAGTGAAGAATCCCAAATCTGGCCTTCGGGGCACATAGGAGCCCTTTTACTAAGTTGCGGTAGCCTCTATGTATGTGCAGCGCACGCTCAAATGAGATTACCACCAGGCCAGCACACCCCCTGGCAGTAATTTCAGATTTGGCGTGCACCCATAATGCCTGGATGAATTATTTATTTCCTCTCACGCACGTCGTTTCCAGCAGTAATTGGCACTTGGCATGTGCTGACCAGTCTGCACAGCTTCCAGAGCACATGTACTTGTAGGTGCAAGGGATAGAGATATGACAGGGGAAGGAAAAATACTCAGAAGGGGGCACTCAGATTTCTTCCTACTATGAGGCCACTTGTCTTTTCTTCCCTTAGGCCATAGGAGCCAACTTTTCAAAATTATTGGGGGTGCTAAGCCCAATGAAAATAACCCCTCCCTGGACACATACAAGGAATTTTCTCAATATTGGGGGTGCTTAAGCACCCACAGCACCCACAGAGTCGGCTCCAATGCCTTAGGCTTGTTCTCATGAAAACAGGATCAGTGCACTGGCACAGAGGCTCTGATGAGTGAGGGAAGGGGCTCAAAGAGTGTGATAAGAGAGAAAGCCTTCAAATGAACAGACCTGCCAAGTCTCCGGTATTCAGTGGGAGATTCCTGCTTTGGTGGGTCATCTCCTGTACTCCCGCCAAAGCAGGAAAGGCTCCTGCTGAGACACCGGGTTAGGTGATCGATTTTTTCCCACACTGCCACCACCACTGCTGCTTCTCCCAATGAGCAGCAGTGCTGTCGGCTCTCTCCTCTCACTGCCCCCAGAACAGGAAGTTGATGTCAGTGGGGGTTGAGGACCGGCAGCACCGACAGCACATGCCTGAAGGCTGCTGTGGCCCTACACTTGCTTTTTTTTTTTTGGTTTGTTTGGGTTTTTTGTCGTGGCTGCTGCCGCCTATCAAGAAGCAGTGGCCAGGAAACAGATACCAGGTGGCAGGGGGAGTGAAAGGCAGGAGGTGCTGAATGGAGAGAGCAGAGGGGAGAAAATGATAGAGTGGAGACGCTGGATGGAAGACAGGGGGAGAGAGAGATAGAGAGATGAGTGGAAAGATGGGGAGAGAAAGAAGGGACATGGAAAAGCTGCTGGGGAGAAGGATGAGGGAAAAGGGGAGACCCTGGCTGGACAGATGGAGAGAGAAAGAGAGGAGATGCTGAAAGGAGGGAGAGAAAGAGGGAAAACGCTGGAAGGATGGGAGCAGAAAGACGGAAGACACTGGAAGGGTAGGGATAGAAACAGGAGAGACACTAGAAGGATCAGGAGAGAGAGAGGGGTCATGAATGGAAAAGGGTAGAGAGAGACACTGGATGGAAGGAAGGGGATAGATAGAAAGAGAGAGACACTGGATGGAAGGATTGGGAGAGAAGGTAGACATTGGATGGAAGGATGAGGAGAGAAAAAAGGAAGACGTTGGATGGAAGTATAGGGAGAGAAAGAGGGAAGACAAATGGAAGGATGGGGAGAGGAAGACGATGGATGGATGGAAGGATAGGGAGAGAAAGAGAGAAGATGATCCTGGATAGAAGGATAGGGAGAGAAAGAGGGGAGACACTGGGGTGGAAGGATGCAGAAAGGGGGGGAGAGAGGGGACACGCTGAACAGAAAAGGGTAGAGAGAGATAGAGCACTGGATAGAAGGAAGGAGGGAGAGAGAGGGAGACACTGGATGGAAGGATCAGGAGAGAGGATAGATGGGTGTAGGATGGGGAGAGAAAGAAGGAAGACATTGGATGAAAGGTTGAAGAGAGAAACAGGGGAGACACTAGAAGGATGGGGAAAGAAAGAGGGGAGCTGCTGGTTGGAAAAAGGGAAAGGATAGAGTTAGTGAAACACCTGGGTGGGTTTACGCTCAAAGTAGGAAGACCAAGGCCCTTTCACAGTTATGTCCCTGGGGGGAATAGATGCTGGATAGGGAGTGTAATAGATGAACTGAAACACTCCCTCTTACCATCCCTGCTGTCACTGGTGTAAATAAAATATTTTCTGGAATGGACGTAGAATTGATGTGTGTGACGGGGCGGAGCCATGAGGTAGAGTGGGCGGAGCCGAGGTAGAGTGGAGTGGGGCTGGGTGCATGTACTAAGATCTCCCTCTCAAAAATTTGGAACCATTTGGCAGCTCTGAATGAGTATGACACACTCCTAATGGATGAGACTTGGAACATCTAGAAGTGTGAAGTTTTACTTCGCTGAGTGATCAACTAATCAAGATCTTGAGCTCTTGCCTCCCATGGCCGACCAGAACCCCTACTACTTTTTATATATAGATATATTTTTTTTCTGACTTTCTGTGGTAACCTCTGTGGAGTGGTCATTCAACCCCATCCTCAGAAGTAAGAAATAATAAGAAATGTGTCAATTAACTATTAAACTAAGTAAGAAATTGCCTTACTTCATAGCTTTAGGTTTTTTTTTTTGGTGCACTCACATTAAGTCAATGTTTCACCATTCTAAGAGCGGATTGATAACTCTCTGAATATTACCTTTTAAGCAGCTTTTAAGCAGCTTATATTAGTTGTCCTGTCCTGTTGAAATTGACCCCTGAGGCAGATGTTTGTTTTACGCTGAAATATGGCCCATGTCGGGTCACAAATAAAGCACACTTGTACCTTTTCTTGACAGCCCTTTGTGCTTCTTTTCTGGATTACTTCATAGCCTGGAAATTGCATTCAGCTCTTGTAATGCAAATTCATAGAATTAATTTCAGGACAAATAAACAGAACATTTGTGTAGGAAAAATAAGTATTGAGGCAATATACAACACATCTGAGAGCAATGCCTCCAGCTCATAGGCAGAGTTTGGCAGAGATGAGAGGGCCAATGTCACCCTCAAGCATTGTACTGAATCACCCTGTGTAGGCCCGTAAAAGGAACTGCCATCTTGTAGGCCTGCGTGAACAGGAAAATGAGGAAGCGACAGTCAATGCACTTGCACCAAGAACCCAAACTGAGTGTAGGAAATTTGGGAGACTGACAAGTGATGCAATACTTTATGCTACTGCCTGCTCTCCATAGTAATTCGGACCATGTGGGCTCAAGCCCTGTGGCCTTCGTCTTGTTTCTACCTGCTTAGGGTTAGCATATTTGTCCTGAAAAAAAGAGGACACCAATAGCCATTCTCTTCCCCACCACACCCCTCCCCACCCTCTCTGTCACACCCCTCCCCACCCCCACAGTCATCTTGACCCCCCCAAAGAAAGCCATCCCCTTCTATATATTTCCTCCCCCCCCCCAATATTTTTGCAGCCACCCTCCACTCGCCATTTTTTACAGCTACCTCACCCTCCTACCCTCTACCCACATTCACATCCCCTCCACTCCTCTCCCCTACATTATCTTGCATTGGTGGTCTAGTGGCCTCTTTGGGGCAGCAAAGGACCTCACTCTTTCCTGCCCTGTGATGCCGCTGTCCGCTTGCTGCTGGTGCTGCATCAAAATGGCTACCGACACTTCAAGCGGTGACCTCGCAAGATTTCTGGAAGTCTCACGAGGCCACCGTTTGAAGTCTCGGCAGCCATTTTAAAGCGGCACCAGTAGCAAACGGGAAACTTACTTGTCCTCTTTTTGAGGACTCTGGGATGTCCGGGCGGGAGATTCCAGCCTGCCTGTTTGTCCACAAACCCAGACAAACGGGCAGGCTGGAAAAAAACTCGTCCGGATGTCCCCCAGTGTCCTCAAAAAGCGGACATGTCCGGGAAAAAACAGACATATGGTAACTCTATACCTGCTTCCTGTTTCAAATTGGAAGCTGCAGGTAGGAGAAGAAGAGGAGCCACAGGACCAAAAGCACTGTACATGCTCTGGGTCCCCACATCCTTGCTGCTGGCTATAGGAGGAGGAGACGGGGAAGGTATGAGAAGAGGGGAAGTAATATGGCTAGAAAAGGAGGGAGGGTTTGCTTTGTGTTTTGCCTCACTTAAATAGTGGACTAAATAAATGAAAGTATTTACCTAGAGGAGGTTATACCTCCTAGATTTATATCCCTTTTTCAGTTTTTGTAAAATTCAGTTACTGCTTTTGCAGTCATGTTATGTGATTGTAAAATTAGAAAATTATAAATAAAGAATATAAAAAAAGAAAAGGAGGGAGGGAAAGAAATGGGAAGCAGGAAATCAGAGGTGGGGTGGGGGGGAATGTAGAAAAATTAGAAAAGAATAAATAAGGACAGCCTAAAGAAATGGAAAAAAAAATCCACTCCTACTCTAGCTGAAATCATTTCCTGCACCTTTTCTGATTTCAAGAACAATTTCTCCTTAGGTTAGTCACCCTTATTTCTATTGAACTCCTGTTATTCTATCTATATGTTCCACCTCTGCTTACAACCTATGCTGTCTATTAAGATGTTTTAATGGATGTTGTGTTGATCGTGTCAATAGCAGACTAGGGTATAATGTGTATTGTTACTTGAATATGTTTACTGTTATTGCCTATGTTCAACTTATTCTTGCTTTACACTGTTGGCTGAATTTATTCAAAAAAGCTGTAAATAAATTTAATTTAAAAAAAAAAAAACAGGAAAGAAACTGAAGATTACATAAAAAAACAAAATAAAACAAAAACAAAGGAAGAAAATAGGAAGAGAAGACCCAGAAATAAAAAGGTCTGAAATTATAGCTCAATAGTTCCCAAACCTGGTCCAGGAGGCACCCCAGCCTATCAGGTTTTCAGGATATCCGCAATGAATATTCACGAGAAAGATTTGCATATAGTGAAAACAGTGCATACAAATCTTTCTCATGAATATTCATTGCAGGTATCCTGAAAACCTAACTGGCTGGGGTGCCTCCAGGACCAGGTTTAGGAACCATTGTCCTAGCTATAACTTAAATGGGAGGGTTGGACTTGGGCCTACGGAGAGCGAGAGTGTACATGCATGTGAGTAAAAGAGTATCAACAAAATGGGGAAAGGGAGAGAAAGTTTTAATTCTGAAGAAAAGAGAGATAAAATTAACCTTTCCCATAACTATTCTGATCTTCCTACTTTTTGCTCCTCCTCCCAAACTAAGCAACACACTAATGATGCCTACAATCCACTCACATTCTTCAGGAAGAAGAATTTTAATTTTTTTCTCATCTCCCTCTGATAAAAGATTGATGTGAGGATAACACAAGCCACCCTTTCACTCTTGCAATGAACATTGCTGGCCTCTTCTGTTTTATTATACCTTCTTAGGACTGCTTGTCTGAAATGATGTCCATTCCATGAAGAAATGTTGATCTAATATAGATTTTCTGCTGAAAATGTGATGCTGGAAAATAGGTTCTGTGATGCCAGTGAGGGAAATTTTCAACAGCCATTTGTTCATGTAAATGGCCACTTTCCTGGGTAAAGGAACTTTATAAAAATACCAGTGGCGTAGCCAGACAGCCAATTTTGGGTGGGCCTGAGCACAAAGTGGGTGGGCACAAAATTCTCTCTTCCCCAGCACTTCCCAATTCAAAATATAAATCCTTTAGCAGATGAGGATCCCCAATCTCTGTCAGCTGAAGGCCTCCAGTAAAGATGGCCAGAACTCCTCTCCACCAAGCCCAGTAGGCAGCAGCAACTCCTTGAACCACTGATGCCAGCACCCCATACATTCTTAGTTGTCAGTGGCTCCAGGATGCTGCTCCCATCTGCCAAGCTCAGTAGAAGGCATCTCTGGCCAGCTTCAGAAGAGACTCCAGCTAGTAGGGCTTGGGAATCCCCACTAGCAACAGCAAGGGTCAGAGCTGCCGTTAGCCATGCTGGTGACCAGGGCAGAAAATAAAGCCCCTCCCCCAATTCCCTCTCCTCTCCAATCTCCTCATCTGCCGCTAAAGTCACACTGATAGACCCTCAAATTAGAAATAAAAATATATAGACAAAATTGAACTGGGAACCTCAGCATGTACTGCAACACTGGAGAAAAAAAAACCCAAATCAAAACAAAAGCACATTTCCTTTTCTACTTAACACAATAAAATGACATCCGCTAAGCACATTTCCCAAAGTTAACATATTCCATTTAAAATATTCAAAGTAAAATGATTTTCCTACTTTATTGTCTGGACATTTTATTTTTCCATCATGTTGGTTCCAATTTCTGTCTGTATTCTGCTAATTCTTCAAGCGGTTGTCCATTTGTCATTTTTCTCCTGTCGTTTCATTTCCTCACTACATCTACCTCTGAAATTTTGATCCTTCCATTTTAGCTTTTTCCTTCCTTTTTTTCTTTTCTGCCTCTGTACACTCAAATTTCATCCGCTTCCTAAATATTTTCCTTCTTTTTACTTTTCAGATATCTATCACATTTCCATCTCCTTTCACCCGCTAGCTCTCCCATTCCCCAACTCTCTCCTTCTCAGCCTTCCATTCCCTTCTATCTTCGATCTACGCGCCATTACCATATTTCTACCTCCTGTGATCACTATTCTCTCATTTTTTTCCTTGCCATCTCTCCACTCCCTGGGCCTCTCCCCCATGCTTTCCACCATTCCCAGTGTCTCCCTCCCTCCACCCTTCCAGCCCAGCATCTGTTCTCTCTTTCTACCCTGTAGCCTGATATTTGCCTATCCCTTTTACCTCCCATCACCAGCATCTTCCTGTCCCATCTCTCTCCCCTCCCCCATTGTCCAGCATTTTTCCCTTTCTCTTCCCTACCATCCATTGTCTATCTTCTCTCCCAGGATCCATCTTCCCTCTTTCTCCCCTCCCCTGCTTGTGCATCTCTCCTTTCCTCTCCTCTTCTCCACCTTCATGTTCAACTTTTCTCCCTCTCCCTGCCTTGAGCCCCTGGTTTGACATCTCTCTCTGCCCCCCACCACCACCATCATCATCTCTCCATCCTTCCTTTCCCTCACTGCCAAGTTCAACATTTCCCCTCTCACCTCTCCCTTCCACTTCCATGTCCAAAATGTTTTTTTCTCTCATGCCCTTTCTCTCCCTCTACCCATCCCACCCATATCCAACAATTCTCCCTCTCTTTCCCCTTGCAGCATCTCTCCGTCCCTCCCCAGCTCTACCCTGTCTCACTCCCTCATCCCAACAGTGCTCCTGTCTCTCCCCGACCACCCACCCACACACCACCACACACACACACACGTTTTTCCCTCCCTTTCCCCAGCGACAGTCTGGCACCTGGCTGCAGGCCTTCTTTCCCCTCCCCTTCGGGCAGCGCCACATTCTATCCCTACAGCTGAGCAAAGCTGCACCGCACCGGGTCCGTCTCCGTCCTGCCGCTACTTCTGCCCTTCGGCTCCATTGTGATCTTTATTTGCTCTTCTACAGCTTATCTGCAGCGGTTCCGGATCCGCGCGCTCCCAGGCCTGTCTGTATGCTGCCTGCGACTGCTTCTTCTGTGCTGGCCCCGCCTACTCTTCTGAAAAGGCGGGGCCCAGCGCAGAGGAAGCAGTTGCAGGCAGCATACACAGACAGCCCTGGGAGCGCACGTATCCGGAACCGCTGCAGATAAGCTGCAGAAGAGCAAACAAAGATCACGGAGCCAGAGGGCATAAGTAGCGGCAGGACGGAGACAGACCCGGTGCGGTGCAGCTTTGCTCAGCTGTAGCGATAGACTGCGGCGCTGCCCGAAGGGGAGGGAGGGAGGGGAAAGAAGGCCTGCGTGCCGGCGGGGGATCAATTCTTTTGTCATCGCTCTGCATCGTCGCTGGGTGGGCCTGAGCCCAAAGTGGGTGGGCCCAGGCCCACCCAGGCCCACCCGTGGCTACGCCCCTGAAAAATACTCACCTGTTTGCAGCTAAAAATATAAGCATTGTTCCACATCACATATGTATTTCCCAGGTAGTGTTCCTGGGGTACAGTTAAGTCAGGGAAGGCAACAACATGCACATTTTTTGCATGTTCAAAACTGTGTGTTGTTATGGCCAGAAAAAGTGCCAGAGATGCTAAGTTACTCAGTTCCAGACTGGAGATTTTGGGATATTCTTCCATATCTGAGCACCCCATTCTGCAGCACTGATTTCAATGGGCAGGATCAAGCAGTACAAATCCCACACTGCTTTTGGATGTAAGTTCAAAACCAGGACTGGCCAAAGAGTCTCCCGTCTGGAACTGGGTATCTCCGAAGTATTCACAAAACAGAAAAAAAAATTAGATGAACATCTCTGGGTACTTTTTCCTAGGGAAACTTTTGAGGGGAAAACATGTTTATATTTTCCCTTTGAGAACTAGCACCTCTCAGCACAGTTTTGAAATTCACCTTATAAATGCAGAGGCAAAAAATCTAAAGAGAGATCATTGATGCAGGGTAAGAAGCAAAGCTTACCTTGGTTAGCTCCTGTGCATTTGCAAGGTTATCCACAGCGATGGCAAGAAATACATTTAGCAGGGTGTCTACAGACGTTAAGGGTGGATAAGAGATACTGAAAGTAGAGGTCAACCTCCCAGAATGTTCTGCCCCCATATTCATGGAAGCAGGCTGCATGTTGTTTGTATACAGCAGTGATGGCGAACCTTTCAGAGACCGAGTGCCCAAACAGCAACCCAAAATCTAATTATCGCAAAGTGCCGGTACTCATTATGGGCGGGGTCACCACATATGACTCAACCCCTATGATAGCCACACCCCTTACACCAGCATATAAACAGAAATCATTGAAAATATTATACTAGTATAGGAGAAAAAAATAACATGATTTTCTTTCATTATAAATCATTTCTGTAAGCTGTTACAGCTCCAGTATACCCAGTGCAAAATAAGACAACAGATGTAAATTCTCAAATTGAACATATTCCAAACACTAAAATGAAAATAAAATGATGTTTTCTACCTTTGTTGTCTGGTGATTTTGTTTTTCTATCCATATTGGTCCTTGTCACTGATTCTGCTGCTCTCTATCTGTTCTCTTAACTCCGTTTCCAGGGCTTCCTTTCCATTTATTTCTTTACTTTCCTCCTTTCTTCTTCATTTCTTGCCCTCCATCCATGTCCAGCAACCCTCCTCTACCCTCCAGCCACAAATATCCAGCCACCCTCCTCTCCCCCCTGCCCATCCTCCCTCCCAGCACCAGGCAGCCCTTTCTCCCACCAAGCACCAGGCCGCCCTCCCACCCAGCACGCAGCAGCAGCACCCAGCAGCAGGCCTCCCTCCCTCCCACCCAGCATCAGGCCTCCCTCCCACCCAGCACCAGGCCTTGCACCAAGAACTAGGCCTCCATGCATCCCATCCACCCAGCACGCAGCAGCAGCACCCAGCAGCAGGCCTCCCTCCCTCCTACCTAGCACGCAGCAGCAGCACCCAGCATCAGGCCTCCCTCCCACCCAGCACCCAGCAGCACCCAGCATCAGGCCTTCCTCCCTCCCAGCACCAGGCCACCCTCCCTCCAACCAAACAAGCATCAGGCCGCCCGTCCGTCCTCCCTCCCTCCCAGCACCAGGGCCCCCCCTCCTCCTCCTCTGAAATTTAAAAGGTGTACCTCGGGGTTAAGGCGGCGTCGGCAGCAAAAAGCGTGCTCTTCGCTTGGTGCGCCTTCGGGCCTTCCCTTCTGTCTCTCAAGCTCTGGTCCCGCCTATGAGGGTGTAGGGTTACCATACATCCGGATTTATCCAGACATGTCCTCTTTTTGAGGATATGGCCGGGCCTCCGGACGGATTTGGCTAGCCTGCCCGTTTGTCCGGATTTCTGGACAAATGGGCTGGCTGGCAGGGGCGGGCGCGGGACTCCCCTACTCTACTCTACTATCCCTGGTGGTCTAGAGGTACCTCTTTGGGGCAGGAAAGAGCCCCCTCATGAGACTGCCACAGGGAGTCTCGGCAGCCATTAAGAAGCAGCAGCGGCACCGGGTAGAGCAGTGGTAGTGGGCAGGAAAGAGTAGAGTTCTTTCTTGCCCTCGAAGAGGCCATTAGACCGCCACAGTTTTTCAAGGTATGTCCGGGGAGCTGTAGTGTGCGGGGGTGCTGCATAAAAGGGTGGGGGTGGGGCCCCAATGACTTCTGCCGACCCAGATCAATGTCAGCCCACCCCTGCTAGGCCTATTCTCCATGGACAGTCTTCTCCTAGTGTGGGATACAAGGATGGCTGCGGATTGACCTCCCCTATCCTAATACTAAATGAAGGGAACAATAGTCACAGATAGCTGCAGTACAGAAAAATAGATGCATTCAAATTAGGATACAGTTTCCAAACAAGGTAAGAATGATGAAGTAGACAGATGACCACATGCCTGTACTGACCCCTCCCTGTGACCGAATTCCATTATACATCACTTCATTCCAGTCCTCTCCAGTAAGGATCTAAACAAAGGAAAAATAGTATATTGATATGGATATGCACCTACTTAATTAAACCTCCTCTCTTGGCCAAAATTGCTGTCATTTTTATTTTATTGTTATTTTCGTGTCCCAGAATTAATCCACTTCTACTACCAATTCATCCCTAATTGAGATTGGTTCTAGCCCTATATATTTAGGGCAGGTGTTAGTGGGGGGAACATTTTTCATTAACTAATTCATCTGCTACTGCTGCCAAATGTTAGGGGACCATTTTGTATTACCCTTATGATCTTTGATGTGCAATAATGGATCACAATTTGCACTGAGATTTAAAATAAAAAAACTGAACACATTATGTAGCCTAATGAGAGTAACCAGAGAAAACATGAACGGAATCCAAACGACTGCCAATTACAAGGGACTGCCAATTTCAAAAGACAAAGGTCATTCAGCAGAGCAGCAGTGCTTGGAAATGGCTATAGCCAAGCTGCAGTGAGCATCCTACAAGCTGATCAAACACTTTTTAACTCTTTCCCCCCTTCTGTCAGAGATTGGAAATAACCTTACCTGGAACACAGTCATGATGGCTGCAGGAAAGGTGTCAAAGTTTGCAGAGGGGGTGCCATCGTTAAAGTTAAACCTGGAAAAAAATAGATAAAATAAAAAGTGGATTATCTTCTCTTTGGGAATGTTTTAAACGTATGTAAAGAAGGGGAGCAAATGCTGTGATCAAGTTGCAATGGTCAGGCCCAGGCATGGTGGAGAGATGACACACTCAGACCCAGGGACAGAAGGTAGCTGCCATTACGGTGGCAGATCTTATTAGACAACCGCTTATGCTAGGCTGCACTTTGGAGGAGGCATCCCTTTAGCCTTAAGGCTGGAACCTGTTACTTGAGCCTCCCAGAATGATGAGAAGATGGTCTGGGGAATATTGGGAGCATCAAAGGAGGAGACAAAAAAAGATATGTACTGCAATGCAAGACACCTGTATTTAATTTTTCTTTCTATGTGATTGAAGAGGGGTTGAGGCACAAGTCAGAAGCAATATGCATTGATGCTGTGGGGGGGTGGGGGAGGGGGGAGAGGAAAGGAAAGAAGGATGTATGATGACTGTCACTGCAAGAGTAGTCCCCCTAAATTTTTCAGTTTCAAAAGAGACTTCTCTAGTAGCCCTTGCCTAACAGGGAGGGTAGTCCTGAAAAGAGAGAAAGAGCTAAAATGATGGGAAAGCAATCACCAGAAAAAGGAAGAATGCTTTTGTTTCTCTTCTTATCTTAACCATTACCATTCAGTTCTGTCATGACAAACCTATCAAAAGCAGCCTTCAGCACTTTCCCTGATTCCTTTACCAGGGCTGCGGGGGGAGGGGGGAACGGAAGGACACAAGATTCCCTGGGCTGGGCCTCCAAGGGGGGCCCGGTGCTGGTGTCTGTCTCTCTCCTGCTCCTATGTGTTGGGATCTGGGTGATTACATTAATGCAATAACCCGGGTCCCGGCGCACAGGAGCAGGAGAGTGACAGACTGCGGGAGAAGCAGACGCAGGAAGATAAGGGGGTGGGGGCAGTAGCTACCTGAGTGGGGGGAGGGAGAGGGGGCAGAAACAACCTGTTGGGGGGGCAGCGGCGGCCCTGCCCTGGGCCCGACTGTCTCTCGGTGGCCCTGTACTTTACACATTTACATTTATTCTGAAGTTTGATATACTGCCTTTGCTAACAAAAGGTCAAAGGTAGTTTACAACAATGAAATCAGAAAAAGAACGCTAATTAAAATAGGAAAGAACTCATTCATACTATAGTTACAAGCAAAAAAAAAAAAGATTTTAAATTTTAAGACAAAAAAAGCTGCAACTCAGTGAGAACATGCAGGCCACTGGAGACATATCTAGGTAAGTTATGCTGACCGCCAGCTAAAAGTAATAGGTCTTCAACAGTGACTTAAATCCAGTTAGGGAGAATTTGGCTCTGATGTTAGGAGGAAGATTATTCCAGAGGCTAGGCGCCAAAAAAAAAAAAGAACTGTGGCATCCTAGAACTGAACAGATAAAACAGATACAGCAATTTGTCTATTAACTGAACCATAATGCTCTAGCTGCTTCCTTTCACTGTAAGTTTCTGAGGGAAATCAAATGCCTGGCATTTGCTTGAAGGAGCTTCTCTAACTTGGCATTGCTGAAGGAACACTGTTGCATTTTATAAAACTTTTTTTTTATTGCATTAAACATAATACACATTACTATAACATTTGGATATATTAGTCTTGGTTGCCTGACTTACCTGCCCCCAAACAGCTGCATTCCAAGCAGGGCAAAGACCACAATGAAGAGGAAGAGGAGAAAAAGCAGGCTAATAATGGACTTCATGGAATTCATCAATGACACGACTAGATTCCTCAGGGAGGCCCAGTACCTGTAACATCCAAAAGCAATCACTACAGGAGCCTTTTCTTACATCCCTCTCACCGAGACACCAAGGGTGGCCCATCCCAAAGTTGGAAATTACTACCAAAATGCTGGAGATTGAAGACCAATGAGCAAGGTTTTTCTTGCGGGCCCCAGCCATGTCTAAAGCTAGTTCTGGAAGATGCACATTCCAAAAACTGACATATTCCAATCAATAAATAGAAAATAAAATTATTAATTCTTCCTTTGTTGTCTGGTCATTTTATTTTTCTTATTGTGTTGGTCCTAGTTTTTGGTTTCTGCTTTCCTCTTTCTTCTCTTACCTGTCCTACCAGAGCTCCTTGTCCATTTGAAACTTCTTTTCTCTCCATGTCCACCATCTGTCTGTTCTCTACATTCCTATCTATCTAACCCAGTATCACCCGTGTGTCCTTGCCCCTATCTTCCTGCCAATTTGAACATCTCTGTGACCCTATTCTTGCCCTGTCCAACATAACTCTTCTGTGTCCCTATGCCCCCCCCCCCCATGTATCAGTGTCTCTCCCTCTCTCTTCCTTCCCTCCTGTCTCTCCTCCCCCAGGCCAGTAACTCTTCCTATCTCTTCACTCCCTCTGCCCTCCTCCCCAGAGATCCAGCAAGTGTTCCTTTCTCTTCCCTTGCTCCTGTTCTCTATTCCCTTTGCATGTCTAGACCCTCTCCCTTTTCCTTCTTTCCCCACATGTCCTGGCATCCCTTCCTCTCCCCTCTCCATTCTGGCATCTCTTCCTTCCCACTCCCATCTTGGCAGCTGTCCTGGCAACTCTTCCACCACCCCCCATCCTCCTGGCAGCTCTTCCCCCCATCTTGGCTTCTCTTCCTGACAGCTGTCCTAGCATCTCATCTTTCCTCCATTCATCTTGGCATTTTTTCTGTCTCCCACCACCATCCCAGCATCCTTTCTTTTCTCCTCCCCCATGTGCAGCATTCCCCTCCTCTCAGCCTCCATCCACATGCATTTTCCCCCATCCCTCCCCTTTCATTCACGTGCAGCTTCTTCCCTCTCTGCCTCCCCCTCCCTCCTACAGGTCCGCAGCTCTTCTCATCTCCCTCTATCCTCCATTCCCTCCTGCAGGTCTGGTGTGCTTGCCTTCCTACCTCCCTCTGTCCATCTCCCCAGGCCCTACAAACATGTGGTCTTCACCAGCACTAAAGGCAACAATTACAACAAGCTCCCTTCAGCCGCCTCAAGGCTTTCCCTCTGATACATTTTGCCCATGTGGCAACAGGAAGCTGTGACAGAGGGAAGGACCACGAGGCTTGCCAGAGGAAGCCTGTTGCAATTATTGCCTGAAGTGCCAGTAAGCACCACAGGTTTGTAGGGCTTGGAGATATGGGGACAGAGATTAGGTAAGAAGACAGTGCTGGACCTGTGGGAGGAAAGGGGGGGATACAGGAAAGTATGAGCCAATGTCAGATTGCTGTGAAGCAGGGAGGAGCCAATGCATGAGATCATGCCCCTTAAGCATGTCAGCTGGAGCAGGGGCCCGAATGTGTGTGTCACATGCTGAATGCATGTGACCTGGCATGTCTGCTCTCGCATCCCTCAAGAGCAAGGAATCTCTTTCAACTCCACTCATCCCCTCACTCAAGAGCAAGAGGAGAGAGGAAGCAAGTTTTGAAACTGAGGAGGGATGGGAAGCAAAGAGGATATGGAAGAGGGGGCATCTTCCTTTCCTGAGGCTTTCAATGTTCAGTAAACCTGGGAAACAAACCAGAAACAGGGCCCCTTTTACTAAAGCTAAGCACACACTAATGGACATTAGCTTGTGCTAAGTACCATGTGACCCATAGGTGTAAAATAGGATGCGCAGCATTTAGCATGCACGAATGTCCATTAGCATGTACTAAGCTTTAGAAGAAGGGCCCCACATTCTGTTAAAAAAAATCAGAAATGAACAACAAAATTATGTTTCCCTCTTTGAAAATATAGCTATGATATGTTGACAAATATAGGTCCTTAATATTTATTTTCTATAGTCACAATGTAAAAAAAAATCCTTCAGCATTTGTTCAGTTTGAATTTTAGTAATTAGATTACAATTTTCTACACAGACTTTCTATACAGATATATTACTATTGACATAAGATAAAGGGAAAGGGAAGGGGGAAAGGGAAATGGAACTTGATATACCGCCTTTCTGAGGTTTTTGCAACTACATTCAAAGCGGTTTACATATATTCAGGTACTTATTTTGTACCAGGGGCAATGGAGGGTTAAGTGACTTGCTCAGAGTCACAAGGAGTTGCAGTGGGAATTAAACTCAGTTCCCCAGGATCAAAGTCCACTGCACTAAACACTAGGCTACTCCTACTACAAGAGAAATTATAAATCTAAATCCTAGACGTGATCCACAAACACAAAGCAGAGGGAGGAAAGACTAAAGAATAAGAAATTAAGAATTTATACCAATTAGAACATTGACTAGAAGGTAGCATGCCAACCACACATTCCATATAAGAAGTACAAAATCACCAAAGGAAAAAATAGAAGACCTAATCTTAGCTTTCAGAGACAAAAAAAAACTAACATTGTAAGTGAGATTGTATTTACTTTTCTTTAGATAGAAGTTAGATGTGTATTGATTCCACATCTCTAGCTGCCAGGGTTTATTAATCTTAGAATTGATATTTGCCTGCCACACAGTAGATAACTAGGTAACTTTACACAGATATCTTTATATATGTACTAGTAAAAAAAAGCCCATTTCTCACTGAAATGAAACGGGCGCTAGCAAGGTAATCACCTTCTGCCATTAATGTTTTTAAGGGAAGTTTCAGCATCCCCCCTTCCTCCCTCCCTCCCTCCCAATTCCAGGGTCCCCCCTCCCTTCTTCCCAGTTCCAGGGTCGTCGTCCCTCCCTCCCTTCCAGTTCCAGGCCCCCTCCCTCCGAATTTTAAAAGTCATCCTGACTTACCTCGTTGGGGTTACGGCGGCCAGCAGCAGCGGTAAAAAGCGTGCAGGCTCGGCACTTACTTCAGTTTTCCCTTCTCTGTCTCGCAGCTCTGGGCCTGCCCTCATTTCCTGTTTCCGCAAGGGTGGGACCAGAGCTGAGAGACAGAGAAGGGAAAACTGAAGTAAGTGCCGAGCCTGCACGCTTTTTACCGTGTGAGGTAAGTCAGGATGGCTTTTAAAATTCGGAGGGAGGGGGCCTGTAACTAGAAGGGAGGGAGGGAGGGATGACGACCCTGGAACTGGGAGGGACGGGGGACCCTGGAATTGGGAGGGAGGGAGGGGGGATGGACGACGACCCTGGAACTTGGAGGGAGGGAACGAACTTCCAGTGGGTGAATATTATATGCAGCCTTCCCTTCCCTTCCCTTCCCTTCCCTCCGAGGGCGGGGCACTGAGAGCGAGTGCGAGGACTGTGGTTGGTCCCTTCTCCTTCTGACATCGCGTTTCTTTCCCTGGGCGATTACGAACCCTATGAACACTACACGGCTTCACTGCGTTGGAGGTGCGAATTATTATATTAGATTCGGCTACATCCTACTGCAGCTACTTGTCACTCTGGGCAAGTCACTTAACTCTCCATTGCTCCAGGTACAAAATAAGTACCTGTGTGTAATATGTAAACCGCTTTGATTGTAACCACAGAAAAGTGGTATATCAAATCCCATCCCCTCTCTCTTTTCCAGAGAAAGGGAAACAGTGAAACTAGAGGACATGTATTGAGGTTGCAGGGTGGTAGGCTTAGGAGTAATGTCAGGAAATTCTTTTTCACAGAGAGAGTGGTTGAAGCCTGGAATGCCCTCCTGAGGTAGGTGGTACAGACAAAAACAGTTATGGAATTCAAAAAGGCATGGGATGAACACAGAGGATCTCTAATTGGATGGAATATAAAAAAAACTAAACTTAAATGGCTGCATGTGTATGGATGTATCGAGCGACGCTTAAATGATGACTCTGTCTCTGATAAACTAGGGCCAGTGCCTGGCAGACTTGTACAGTTGGAACGTACAGAACTTCTATGGTTTATGTCCCAGAAATGCCAAAGAAAGACCATGATCAAATATTTTACATCACATTTATTGTTGATTTAATCATGAATTGATAATGAGTGGATGGACTGTTCAGGTCTTTATCTGCCATGACTACTTTGTTACTATTAATGTTTGCCTAAACATCCAAGTAAATGTGACTACACAAAATTTGGGTACAATATGGGGCCCTTTTATTAAGCTGTGTAAGGTGCTAACATGCGCCTAATGCATCTTAAAATGGCACGCTGGAGGACACACTCAGGCATCCTGTGGTAACTGCCAAATGTATGCACTAACCGTGCACTAAAAATTATTTTTTTGAGGATGCATGTCAGGGGCAGAGAGTCACACTAAAAATATAGGCAAGGGACAATTAACACTGAACACTGTTCTGTAAAGTGTGCTCTGGGTGGAGCAGTCTTTATAGAATCACGCTGAGCGTGGATTCCTGCACCTATCTTTGGGCATGAGGACGTACTCCAGATTAAGAAGAGAATAGATATTCTTACTGGATGGGCTGCAGCTTTTAAATTAAAACTAAATAATGAAAAAACTAAGGTCCCTGTTTACTAAGGTGTGCTAGAATTTTTAGTGCGCTGCTAGAGACACCCATATATTCCTATGGGTGTTTGTAGCATTAGTGAGTGCAAAAAACGCCTATAAGCAACTTAGTAAACAGAGCCCTAAATTTTTAGTTTTAGGAAATTCTTTTAAACGTTATTTGAAAAAAAAACTCTAATGATAAATAAAATTACATCTACATTAGAAAAACAATTGAAAATTCTTGGTGTAATTTTTGACGAACACCTTTGAGCCACACATTAAATCAGTGATAAGCAAGGTATTTTACACAATGAGGAAATTGAGAAGGATTAGATGCAGTCTTAATTTTACTGTCTTCAGACTTGTTGCCCAAACACTATCATTATCTCACATTGATTACTGCAATGCTATATTTGTAGGACTAACGGAAGGATTGATTAAAAAACTGCAGACATTTCAAAATACGGCCGCTCGGTTGATATATAGATAATCTAGGTTTGAATTGTTTTTTCCACTGTTGCTGAGCTGTCATTGGCTCTCTGTTAAGGCTCGCATTATTTTCAAATTGTGTACCATGACCTTCCTTATTCTTCACAGATTTTCTCAGGAGTATTTGGCAAGGCTTCTTAATCTTATTTATAAGAATAGGGCTCATTTACTGATACAATATCCAAGACCAAAGCAAGTAGTATATACAACTGTATTCAATGGTTTGTTTTCATTCCAAGCCACCTACTGGTGAAATTCTTTACCATACAGTATTAGGAAACTCACTCATTATGGGGCCCTTTTACCAAGCTGCGGTAAAAAGGGTCCTGTGGTAGTAAAGCGGCCGTTTTTGCCGTGCACTGTGGCCCTTTTTGCTGCAGTGGGTAAAAAGGCTGTAATGAATACATGGCCATGCGGTAAGACTGCTCTTACCGCATGGCCATGCAGAGGGAGCACTTACCGCCACCCATTGAGGAGGAGGTAAGGGCTCCTGCACTAGCCTGGTGGTAACTGGGTAGCACATGGTGCTGCCCGATTACTAACAGGTAACCACTGTGCAAAAAAATTAAGCCCTATTTTCCATGGGAAATGGCGTGTGCTGGGGCTGTAACTGTCGCGTTGGGCCAGCGGTAGCTCCAAATTGGCGTGCGGTAATCCCGCGTTGGGCTTACCAGCACTTCTTAAAATGGCCCCTATAATTCCTTGAGAAGGGCTCTTAAAATATATCTTTTTAATAAATCATCTTAATAATGCATCATCAATACATAACTACTAAATATAATTGTAGCTTTCCTTAGAATACTCAGCTTCTGTAAATAGCATAGAACTCATATGAGACCTTGTGGAGTAGAAGTATTTATTGTACCGTATTGAAACCTGGTGTAAATCCTGCTGCGCAAGTTGGGCACCCATCCACCGTATTCTATAATACTGCACCCAAATATATTTAGAATGTCATTGACCACTCATTGACCCCTACCATAGCAGCACCCCCTTTTGTGTTACAGGCTATGAAAGTCTGGGCGCCCATCATTATAGAATGGCATGCAACAGATGTACCCACAAACTCTAATGGTGCCAATTAACATCAATAATTGGTTATCATCCAGCTACTGAGTGCTAATGGCTTGTTAAGCAATCAAGTTGCAAACACATCTCTGGATCGTGCCCAAATTTGGACAACCTTTATAGAATCTGCGGGTATGTGCATGTAGGTTAATTGCTACAGGATCTGGCACAGTACTTGCATGAATAACTAGTAGTACGTAAACTGAATTCTTCTTTCTGCATCAACACTACAAAGTTTGTGTCTGTTTGGTGAACCCCTTCTTATAAGAGAGATGTAGAGCCGCAACTATTGGCTTGTGTAATTCTTCTTTCAGAAAATGAAATTTTCCCATCTCACAGTGGCAACAGTGACCAGATGGTATGTGAAGGCAGAAGACGGCTGGAACTCACAGCTACGGCAGTATTAAAAAAAAATACTCTACTGGTTGTTTTTTTTCTTCAGAATTAGAGAAGATTACTGTTTTGAAGAATTACTTTAAAAAGAAAGATTTCCTGTTCTGTGGGGGGAAGATACAGGTTTTTCCTGATATTTCTAGGGTTACTCAGTTGAAGCGAAAACAATTTCTTCAGTTAAAACCGAGAGTGCTTGCACTTGGGGCTACTTTTTTCTTGAAATTTCCCTCCAAATGTTTGATTACTTTCCCTGATGCTAAAAATACTTTCTTTGAGTCTGAACAGCTGGAAAGTCATAATAGTTAGGGAAGCTAAATAGAGTCATCGAATGGGTTAAATGTTATAATGCTTTTCAGTTTGTTTGACTATCAGGCTTATTTTCGAAAGAGAAGGGCGCCCATCTTTCAACACAAACCAGAAGATGGGCGTCCTTCTCACAGGGTCGCCCAAAATCGGCATAATCGAAAGTCGATTTTGGGTGTCCTCAACTGCTTTCCGTCGCGGGGACAACCAAAGTTTACGGGGGCGTGTCGGAAGCATAGCGAAGGCAGGACTGGGGCGTGCTTAACACATGAGCGTCCTCGGCCAATAATGGAAAAAAGAAGGGCGTCCCTGACAAACACTTGGGCGACTTTACTTGGTCCTTTTTTTTTTACGTCCAAGCCACAAAAATGTGCCCTAAATGACCAGATGACCTCGGCCCGATATTCAGCTGGGGCCGCATAACTCTTATGTGGGTCCCAGGACCCACATGTATCACCCAATATTCAGTGCTAGTGCCCGGACAAGGCCTGGCACTGAATTTTTGGGGGTAATTGAGCTGGCTACGGTAAGTGTTTAAAAAAAATGCTGACCATCACCGGCTGAATATCAGGGGGGGGGGGGGGGGATTATGTCTGACCTGATAATTTTCTTTCCCTTAATCCTACCAGACCAGTCCTAAAGCCTTCCATAGTTCAATATTAATGACCGTTCTTCATGGTCTCCTGTTGTATTATCATTTCTCAGTTCAAAGTCCTTCTGTTTTACAATTCTTTAACTTATCAGATTTTGAGACAGCTCCTGACCCAGATGGAGAACTGTGTGCCAGTAGAGTACAACAGCGCCTTGTTGGTAAAGGTAATGGATGAGTACAACATTTGACTGAAAATGTGAACATGAGCACTACTGCTTGGTCACTCGAAATACTGAAATACGAAAAAAAGGAAGGGAAAACACAAAAAAAGAGCATATAAAGTAGGAAAGCTGGTACAGAAAGGATTCCTTTAACAGAACCAGAGTACTTCTCCACAAGCCAAAATATATAGGTTTCTTGAATGTTCAGCACATAAAACAACAATGCTCATATATTAAAAACTTTGCTGTGTTCTAACAGATAAAGATGAGCACTGTAGTAACTTTCTTAAACCACCCCAGTTATTCCTCGGACTATAATGACTTATATGTTGAAAGGTTTTTACCAGCTGTTATGCACCAGCAACTGTAACATTACCCCTGTTCATTTATTTGGCAATCAGCACAACATAACCGCTTGGAAATTGCTCTGTAATGATGTTTATGAACGATTAATTCACAGTTAAATCCAAATGCTTCAGTGGGTTACTGCTATAAAGAGGAACAAAACTTTAGAATGATACATTTCTCAAAGATTTCTAGAGCTTTCTCTCTTTTATGTATCCTACTGAAAAGATATAAAGTCATGTTTGATACGAAGGCTCTTTCTTACAGGCATGTTGAAATATGGTTTGATTGTTTCCTGTACCCCACCTATCCATCGACTGAAGGGAGTAATTGGTATGTTTTGATCTGCTACAGGTTCTCAGACAAGATGCAATGCTGTTTTCCTAACCACATCTAGAGACTGTCATTCCATCTACTTAAAAATACATAGAACACATATAGGGGTTCTTTTACTAAGCTGCAGTAAAAGGGGGTCTGTGCTAGCATCAGCGCATGTACATGCACCGAGGCCTCCTTTTACCACAGCAGGTAAAAGGCTGTCTTTTTTTCTCAAAAAGAAATAGCTGTACTGTAAGTGAACCACTTGCTGTGTGGCCATTTCGGGGAGGGGGGGAGCACTTACTGCCACCCATCGAAGCGGTGGTAAGGGCTCCCGCACTTACCGCCACCCTTCGAGGTGCTAGTAAGGGCTCCTGCACTAACATGGCAGTAAGATTATCGCCGGGTAAGCATCGGCAGTACAAAAATAGAAAATATTTTTGTGGCACCGGAAATGGTGCACGCTGGGGGTGGGAACTACCACTGGGCTCCTGCGGTAGCCTGGAAGCAGTTCTGGATTGGAGCACAGCAAGCCTGTTGCCGCATGCCAACCCTTTCATAAAAGGGCCCCTTAGTGACAAAACTAATAAAAATAAAATAAATGATCATCTAGCCCTTTTAGAGGAGCATTTTCGAAAGGGATGTCCAAGTTGCGATTTGGACGTCCTTGCAAAACGGCAAAATCCAGGGGCGGGAAAACCAGTATTTTCAAAACAAGATGGACGACCATCTTTCGTTTCGAAAATACCACCAGAGACGTCCAAATCGTTAAATTTGGACATCCCTAGACATGGACGTTTCTGACCTTCAGCAATTTTCAAAACCAAAGACATCCATGTCCAAAACTGCCAAATGCAAGCCATTTGGTCATGGGAGGAGCCAGCATTTGTAGTGCACTGGTCCCCCTGACATGCCAGGACACCAAACGGGCACCCTAGGGGGCACTGCAGTGGACTTCATAAATTGCTCCCAGGTACTTAGCTCCCTTACCTTGTGTGCTGAGGCCCCCTAAACCCACTACCCCCCCCAACTGTACACCACTACCATCGTCCTTATGGGTGAAGGGGGGCACCTACATGTGGGTACAGTGGGTCTCTGGTGGGTTTTGGAGGGCTCGCTGTTTCCTCCACAAACGTAACAGGTAGGGGGGGGAATGGGGCTGGGTCCGCCTGTCTGAAATGCACTGCACCCACTAAAACTTCTCCAGGGACCTGCATGCACTGTCATGGACCTGAATATAACATCTGAGGCTGGCACGACATGTATATATAAATTTCTTTGTATCAATTAAGTATTTTATTTTATTTAGTTTTACATTTTACAAGCATTAACTTGCAAAAAAGAAACAGAAATAGAATGCTTTCATTGATTATAACATTAAGAACAGATTATTGAGGATTATTACAACAAACCATGACTTCCTTAGACCACTTAAATGGAGGGGAGGGTACTTTACAGATAAGGAGATCCATACCAGAAAGAAAAAAAACCAAAATAGGTATATGGTCTGTCCTTAATTTCCACATATTGTACATAATACTTTCTCTCATTCCTTCGGTATATTGGAGAGCTTTTTCATATCTAGAAATGTGCGAAGTTGTTCAGGTACAAAGAAAACATACTTATTTCCCAGATATCTTACTAGACATTTACAAGGGTAGGCTAGTAAAAATGTTGCTCCTATCGCCCTTGTCTCTTTTCTAAGAGCTAGAAACTGTTTTCGCCTATCCTGTGTAGTCTTTATGACATCTGTGAAAATCCATATCCTCTGTCCACAAAAGATTTTTGAGGAATTTTTAAAGTAAAGTTTCAATACTGAGTTTAAGTCCTGTTCAAAGACAAATGAGATAATTAATGTCCACCTGTTAGTAACCTCCAACAAAAAATCTTCCAGTAAAGCTGATATATCTTGAATTTCCAAAGGCTCCTGATTCGGTGGCAAATTTCCTCAGTCCCTTTGGATTAACCCCAGATTGAGAAGGCAAAGGCAAATAATACACCTTATTTAAAGGAGGGATAGCTGTTGAAGGAAAATGTAAAATCTCCAGCAGATATTTTTTAAAGAAATCTATTGGGGTTAATCCTACAGTCATAGGAAAATTTAAAATCCTTAAGTTCAGTCGCCTATTATAATTTTCAAGTTGTTCAATTTTCCTAGAGATTGAAATTTTATCTTTAATTAATATATCAGTAGTAGATTTTAAATCTTTTACTTCCTGTTGCATTTGTTGTATCTGATTCATTGAATCTAGATTTACTTTTTCTAATGAATTAGTTAGTATTTCCACTTTACTCACAAGAAGAGTCATTTCTTTAGCCGATTTTGAAACAAGTGATGTCAGGGATTCAATAGCTCTCCAAATAGACTCTAAGGAAAACTCCGTGGGAGCTAAAAGCTCTCCGATCACATCTCCTGTAGCCTGAGCTGGTGCACTGCCAATTGAGGCTCCCACAGAAACGACTCCCGATGCTGCTGGTTCCTCTACACTTTGTTCAAGGAACATAGGACACAGAGGAGGATTTAGATCCGGAGGTGATAGTGATATCTCTGGGCCCAAGAGAGCCAAAGCTCCTCCTTCGGCTCTCAAAGCGGGATCATCCATTCCGGGTTGTGGAAAGTTCGACACATAACAGTCAATCGTCTGCTGGATAGGGGAGGATGTCCTGGCCGATGGCAGAAGACCTTTTACATTCCCCTTCCTTTTAGTGTGAGGCATATTAGCAAGAAAATAGTAACAAGTATACCAGCAGAGAATCCAATCGAACCGCTAACGTGTTCAGGATGCCATCTTGGAACTGCCCCCTTTAGCTGGTACGACATATTTTTAAAGATGTTTTTTGAGGGTGGGAGGGGGTTAGTGATCACTGGGGGAGTAACGGGAGGTCATCCCCAATTCCCTCCGGTGGTCATCTGGCCATTTCAGACACCTTTTTGTGCCTTATTTGTAATAAAAACACGTCCGGGTGAAAACGTTCAAGCGTTCGTCAGGGACGTCCTTGGTTTTTTTCGATTATAGGTCAAAGACGTCCAAGTGTTAGGCAAGCCCAAGTCCCGCCTTCGCTATGCCTCCGACATGCCCCCTTGAACTTTGGCCATCCATGCGACGGACTGCAGTTGGAGACGTCCAAAATCGGGTTTTGATTATACCGATTTGTCTTCCGATTTTTTGTCGAAAGATGGATGTCCTTCTCTTTCGAAAATGAGCCCATTAGTCTGTCTAGTCATACCTGCCCACAACCTACTGACACATTCCAGCTACCAGTCAGAAGTGCTTGACCATTTATAGGATATCTGGAGTGACAGCAGGCTTTGATAGCCCTACAGCAGTACCCTGCCAACAGGGCTAATTATTGTCCTGCAGAATGGGATGCGCCTGATGAAGAGAAAAGCCAGGCTCAACAGAAAAGTAAAAAGAGATTAATGAATGCAGCTTGTAAAGAGACTAAGGGGGTAGTCAAGGGAGCCTCAGGAGAAAGTCTGCCAGCTGAAATGACTAAAGTCAAAAGGGTTCAGAAGAGGAAGCCTCTGACAAGGGTACAGAGTCAGAGATTAGAGAACTTAATGCGCAGCTAGAGGGAGCCTGTCTGTATAATGAAGACCTCACCAGAGAGCTGGTTGAGACACAATGTAAGTGTCAGAAACTGCTTGAAGAAAAGGAAGCCCTTCAAGTATAGCTGGTAAAAGTCTAGGACCCGAGACAAGGTCAACATTGACAACTGAGTAAGAGTGAGTCCCAGTCCACTCAAAGTACCAAGAGGACAGAGAGAAGAGGTTCCAAAGAAACCAGTACACAGCAGATGGAAGAGTTAGAGTGTGGGTACTAAGTCCCAGAAACCTGACCCTGTAGAAGCAGAACTGCAGTCAAAGGTGGTGGAGCTACAGTTCTGGGAAATCTCTTTGGTCCACTGAGAGTGACACTTTGTGCATGTTCTGTTTCACTAAAACCGTGCATGTAAACGATATGAGGGGAAGCAGGGCAGGCAATGCGCAGAGAACAGCACTGGAGAAAGACTTTAGCTGATGAGGGTTGGGGATCCCTGCCAACCAAACCAGGGGCCCTGAATCCAATTTGGCATTGCCCCTAAGATCCATACTTTTCTTGATATAAGTAGGGATGACACGAAACTATTCAAAGTTGACAAAACGCATGTGATTGTGAAGAATTGCAGGAAGGCCTTAGGAAAGTGGAAGACTGGGCATCCAAATGGCAGATTACATTTAATGTACACAAATGCAAAATGATGCACATTGGGAAGAATAATCCAAATCATAGCTATCTAGTGCTACGGTCCACTTTAGGATTCAGCACTCAAGAAAAAGACCTAGGTGTCTTTGTAGAACATATGCTGAAATCTTCTGCCCAGTATGTGGTGACGGCCAAAAAAGCAAACAGGATGCTAGGAAATATTAGGAGAGGGATGCAAAATAAGACCAAAAATATTATAATGCCTCTGTATTGCTCCATTGTGCAACCTCACCTTAAGTATTGGGTTCAATTCTGGTCGCCGTATCTCAAAAAAGATATAGCGGAATTAGAAAAGGTTCAAAGAAGAGCGACCAAAATGATAGAGCTGCTCCCATATGATGAAAGGCTAAAGAGGTTAGAGCTCTTCAACTTGAAAAAGAGATGGCTGAGGGAGAACATGATTGAGGTCCACAAAATCCTGAATGGAGTGGAACTGGTGGAGGTGAATCGTTTTTTTTTTTCTCTCATTCAAAAAATACAAAGACCAGGGGACACTGAATAAAATTGCACGGAAATATGTTTAAAACAAACAGGAGGAAATATTTTCTCACTCAAAGAATAGTTAAGCGCTGGAACTCATTGTCAGAGGATTTGGTAATGGCAGTTAGTGTATCTGTATAATTTAAAAAAGGTTTGCACAAGATCCTGGACGAAAAGTCCATAGCCAATTATTGAGATAAACATGGGGGAAGTCACTGCTTGCCCTGGGATTGGTAGCATGGAATGGTGCTATTAACTGTGTTTCTGCCAGGTACTTGTGACCTGGATTGGCCACTGCTGGAAACAGGATACTGGGCTAGATGAACCATTGGTCTGACTCAGTATAGCTCAGTATAGCTTTATGTTCTTATGACTTGGTTGTTTCTCTAGATCTGTCATCCACCTTTTATTAGTGGACCACTAGCTCCTCCTGGCCCGGATTAGCAAGCTTGGCTAGCTTCCTAGATCACAAGGAGACATCCTATCCTATTACCCCACCAGTTTTCCAGGGGTCCCCTTTAACAACGGTCAATACTTTTAAATATTTGGGTGAGACCCTTGATTTCCAATTGACTCTTGAAGAACTGTCATCTACGGTTAGGTCCCCATTCTCTTCACTGAGGCAAATTCATTCTGTCCGACATTACCTTTATGCCTGTGATTCTTGATTCATGCATTAGTCACTTCCTCCCTGGACTACTGTAATGTATCTTAATGCTGGTATTAGGAACACCAACCTTCAGACTGTCCAGAATTCTGTCATTAAGCTCCTGTTTAGCTCTCATAAGTCTGATCACATAACAACTTGATTTATCGGGAATCATTGGCTTACTTACCCATGGGGCTTTCTATACTGGCACCCATTATATCTGTTTGCTCCCATTTGCTGTCTCCACTCCAAATCAGAAAATCTACTCATTATCCCACCTGTCCCTTGCATCTGTCTTGATTCCACTTCAAGTCCAGCCTTCTTTTTTGCCCTTTCTCTCTGGAACTATCTTCCAGTACCGCTTTGGAAAGAGTCCTCCTTCAAGACATTTAAAGCCAATTGCAAAACTTACTTCTTTACCATAGCTTTTGGAAATGACGTTCTACAGAGCCATCTGGGCACATTTTAGCAAGGAGGGTAGGTGGCTGATATCAGTAGCCTTTATTGTCTGCCTGGTTTGTTTGTTTGTTTGTTTGTTTGCTTTGTCTTTGTTACTGTTTTCTGTCTTCCTGTCCTAATTGAATTCTTGATCAGATATCTAGTTTTCTAGCTTTTAATTGATAATCTATTATGAATAGCCTTGCTGCCTCTGTCAAAAAATGGTATAGCAAATACAATAAATATCAACAAACATCCTTTTGCACAGAGAATGTGCCTCCAGGGGCACATGCCCAGGAGGAAAGGGTTAGGACAGCCATTGTAGTTGGCGATTCAATCATTAGAAATGTAGATAGCTGGGTGGTCAGTGGTTGTGATCAAATTGGTGATGTGGCACTATGAGGGAACCTGCGTCTTTAAAAGGGAACCTGCCTTGTGGCACCTACAACATGCTTACTTGGAGCCTATTCTATTAAAATAAAGTAGATGCTGACTTTTTTTGAAGAATACTAGCATAACATGCCAAGAATGTACCAATATTGTAAGTGTGATCACTTACACCAGCCATAGAGCTAATATAAATGATCACACCTAGATTGCTGAAGAACACACAAAGATTAAATTCTATAATCTACACACATAAATGTATACACTGGCCAAGCTCCACCCGAATTCCACTCATGTGAACACCCACCTGCAAACTACATGCTATCACATTTAAACTCCATTTTATAGAATAGCACATACCTAGAAAATCATCATTCACTGCATGTGTGTGTATAAATGCCAGTATTATTTATGTGTATTCTTGGCACCCTCAGAAAATTACTAAGGGGCCCTTTTACCAAGCGGCAGTAAAAGATGGCCTGCGGTGGCATCGGTGCATGGGATTGCCGCACAAGACCACCTATTACCGCAGTGGGTAAAAGGGTTGTTTTTCAAAAGAAGTAGTTAACGGCCGTGTGCGACTTAGAAAATTGGTGTGCGGCCATTTAGTGCCGGAACCCTTACTACCTTCTATTTAGGAGGTGATGAGGGTTCCGGTGGTAATCGGGCATGCCTACTCCCTGCCCAGTGGTGCTAGAAAATAGAACCTAATTTCTAGTACCGGAAATGGTGCGCAGCAGACCTGTATCTACCACCGGGCTTACCGCCAGTTAGTAAAAGGGCCCCTAAATGTTGAAGAGAGTATTGAGTTAAACAGGATACAAGTTCACCAGGAAAAAAAAATGCATTATAGAATCTATATGAATAGAAATTCAGTGTGAGAAGAGGAAGAGAGTAGCACTGGAGGAACCCGAATTATAACTACGTCATGCAAGGTTCCACGTTAGGAGTCATGGGCCAAGAAAGGGATCTAGGTGTCGTCATTGATGATACGTTGAAACCTTCTGCTCAGTGTGCTGCTGCGGCTAAGAAAGCAAATAGAATGTTAGGTATTATTAAGAAAGGAATGGAAAACAAAAATGAGAATGTTATAATGCCTTTGTATTGCTCCATGGTGCGACCGCACCTCGAATATTGTGTTCAATTCTGGTCGCCGCATCTCAAAAAAGATATAGTGGAATTAGAAAAGGTGCAGAGAAGAGCGATGAAAATGATAAAAGGGATGGGACGACTTCCCTATGAGGAAAGGCTAAAGTGGCTAGGGCTCTTCAGCTTGGAGAAAAGGCGGCTGAGGTGAGATATGATAGAGGTCTATAAAATAATGAGTGGAGTTGAACAGGTAGATGTGAAGCAGTAAATTTAATATGAATCGGAGAAAATGTTTCTTCACTCAACTTGTAATTAAACTCTGGAATTCGTTGCCAGAGAATGTGGTAAAGGCGGTTAGCTTAGCAGAGTTTTAAAAAGTCCATAGACCATTATTAGATGGATTTGGGGAAAATCCACTATTTCTGGGATAAGCAGTATAAAATGTTTTGTACTTTTTTGGGATCTTGCCAGGTATTTGTGACCTGGATTGGCCACTGTTGGAAACATGATGCTGGGCTTGATGGACCTTTGGTCTTTCCCAGTATGGTAATACTTATGTACTTTTGTACTCCCCATGGGTCACGGCTTTTTGGGCTATTTTTGGCCTGGTTGGGCGATTTTTAATTGCTGCAGCCCGTGGGTTGGCTGCTCCTTTACATAATCTGGTCCTGTTTGCTGCACCTTTTTTTTCTCTTTCATGTGGCCTCTGTGTGGGCGGAGAACGGAGCGAAGTCAAGGTGACTATGAGGCCCAAGGCAGCCCACAGGAGACACGTCGGTTGGTGTTGGCTCTGGTGGCGGGTCCCCTCCTGATCTGCTCAGTATGACAAATCGTGTGTTTTTTTTTTTTTTTTATTTGTAAGAAGTCTTTATTATGCAATTCAAAAATACAGATTTGCTTTGATACAATAAGAATGATGCACCTGTCCACAAATCTTACATAAACATAGGTAAAGCCAGTACACTTTTCGTATACAACTGTAACATTCAAATCCAAACCTCAGTAGACTTCAAAAATTTTTCTTAAACTTTTCAATATTTGCTAATTATCCCACCTGTGTCCTACCCGCCCCCCCCCCCCTCAAATCGTGTGTTTTTTAACGAGGATACCAGATTTATCAAGATTCATAATTATTTTGTATTTATTTATCTATTTATTAGTATTTATTTACTACCTAATGAGTTCTGGAAGGCTTGAATCCTGTCATTATGTTATGAAAAAATTATGTAATTAAACCACTGCAAGGGTGAGACAGTATACAGGTGTTTTCCTTGACGTAGTTGGCTCCTTACACTTGAAATTATTTCAGATTTCAAAATAAATAAAGGGAAATGAGACTGATGATTATAGCGAAGATACCATCTTGAGAATCTGAGAAGAGCCAGTTGAAACTAATGAATGGCAGTCCTTTAAAGCCATGGTACTATGAGTAATGAAGAACAAAAAACAATTACCTTATAAATAAAGGATAGAATTTTTTTAAGTGGTAATTTTCTGTCTGGTTACTGATTTGGAACTAATAACTAATAACTTTTTCTCATTCCTGCTGGAGCAGAATATGGAGGCTGCCATTGGCCCCAACCTGTTACGTTTTCTCTAGAGAAAATGACCACATCCTGTTGGGCTGAAAATACAGGAGTATGTCTCTGCTGTACAAGCAGTTTTCCCTGAAATATCTTCCTTTTCTTTGCTAGGCTATGAGGTTAATTAGTCTCATATAGTACAGATTCCAGCTCTCATGCCTAGAAGATTTGATCGTTTCGAGATTAGAGTTCATTGCCTGCTTTCAGCTTGCTTTCAGATCAGTCATGTGTGCAGAGATTGTCGGCAGCAGACAGAAATCTAGAAAGTTTGTGCTGCAATTTCCTGGCTTCCTATTTGGTTCAGACACCACCCATGACGACATAATCACATAGCAGCATGACATTTGGTTTCTGTTGCCCCATGATTACATGTTGGTTGCACAGACGGGAGCTGAAACGCTCCCATGAAAATTAAGGAATATAATAATTATTAGTTCCATACTATTTTGCTCTTACCCTCTCTTTGGTGGAAGCATCTATTTTATGTTCATGAGCAACTTTACAAGTCTGAGGTGGCAATAACAGCAGGTAGCATCGAGCTAATCATTAATTTGGCAGTACGGTCTCGTTTTTGGATGGTTTCATTGCAGTTGTGAAACCACGATTATTATTTTTTAATTACTACAAAATGGTATTAAAAACAAAACAAAACAACAAAAGCATAACTTCCAATGATGTCATGAGATGGAAGTGATGATTAAAATGTGAGCTCCACTATTTTCCACATCTCCCTTCCTATCACCCAAAACTTCCTAAAATGACGTATCAAGGATAATTTGTTAGCTATGTTCATGTGTGTATACTTTCCCTTGTCTGGATTGTGGTTAATTTTTAAAGCAAAAGTATGTATATACTATTACCCTAGGGGATTTCTTTAGTTATGTATCCTGGGTCTTACCCGGTTCCAGCTCCGGACCCGGGTCACAATAGAAGTTCACTATCTCTCTCACTTCAAATCTCACAGTCTTTGTTTTCACGCAGCCCACTCTTATCACACATCTCAATTCCAGTTCACTTGCAGTCAGGCTGGGAGTGGGTTAATGGTCCGGAATAGCTATCCATGGGTTTGGGAGACACCTTACCAATTCTGGGTTCCATTCAGCTCTTCAGTTAAGGAACCACGCAGCGCTCCAAAGGCTTAATAATAAACTCAACCTTTACTGTAACTTCTGCAACAGGCAAATAAAAACATGAACTGATCTTCAACACTGTAAATGGTATAACTCTCATATAAATTATCTTCTGCTTCTGTCATTCCATGGGGAACACATTTACCACTTTCCTCGGGGTATTTGTACAGGGATATATCAGGGCTATTTACATATAGACAACTGCTCCTGCCCATGCCTATCCTGGGAGGCTGTTTTCTCCTCCCTCAATCAAATTTCTCCAGTGGGCTCAAACCCCTCACTGTCTGACCCTTCTTCAGTGGTGATCCCTCTCTAGATCCACCCTAGACCTGGGACTGAGCTCTCCTTGGTTCCAATTCCTCTGCTCCCAGGCTAGGACCCTTCTTTGATCACCGTAGCACTCTTAATCCTTCGGTTGCCACTTTGTGTAGTAGCCCCCCCCCTCTCATTGCCAGCCAAAGGTTATACTCCTTCCAACAAGACTCCCCTCTCTCTTCCATATCTATTGGCAGGGGATTTTCAAACAACTCAAAAGACCATGTGCTCTCACATGCAACTACTTTTCTTAACTCGTCCCAGAGCTTTCTCCCACCCAGGGACCTCCCAGTCACTCCCCACGGTAATCCCAACCTAACCAGGGATTACATTTACATTTACACGTCTCCATAGTACAGATTTTGGGTTAATTTACGCACATACATGCATATGTTTCAAAAGTATATGTATAAATACAACCCCCTCACTGACCCCTCTTTCAGGAAAATCTTTGCTCAGTCTGGGTAAAGCTATGCATGCAAAGGCTATATCCCCTGGATTCTATATAAGGCACCCAAAATTACACATTCAACTTTCAGTGCACTTCTGAGATGCGAGCGCAAATGAATTGGAGAATGAACTCTGAACCATCAATAACTGGGTGCTAACAACTAATTGCTGATGTTAATTGCACTTATTAAAATTTGCACGCGCATCTGGATGTGTGCTATTTTATAAGACACAGTGCCTACCTCCTATGGTGTGTATCTCAAAAGGGAGCGTGGCCATGGGTTTGTCAGAGGCATTCCAAAAGGTTGCTTGTGGAATTACAGTATACCACCTAACTTGGGCGCCAGCATTTATATCAGGCTTCAGCAAGCCTAAGTCCAGTGTCCAAAAATTAGGTGCAGGATCCAAATTCTTTCCTATATGTGTAACTTTACCCAAAGAAGGGTGAACAAAATGATAAAGAGGATGGAGCTCATCTCATATGAGGAAAGGCTAAAGAGTTTAGCGCTCTTTGGCTTGGAAAATAGATGGCTGAGGGGGGATATGATTGAGGTCTATAAAATCCTGAGTGGTATAGAATGGGTAAAAGTGAATCGACTTTTCACTCTTTCAAAAAGTACAAAGACCAGGGGACACTCAATGAAATTACATGGAAATACTTTAAAAACAAATAAAAGGACATATTTTTTTACTCAAAGAATAATTAAGCTCTGGAACTCACTGCCGGTGGATATGGTAACAGTGGTTAGCGTATCTAGGTTTAAAAAAGGTTTGGACAATTCCTGGAGGAAAAGTCCATAGTCTGTTATTGAGATAGACATGGGGAAGCCACTACTTGCCCTGGAATTGGTAGCATGGAATGTTGCTACTATTTGGGTTTCTGCAAGTTATTTGTGACCTGGATTGGCCACTGTTGGAAGTAGGATACTGGACTAGATGACCACTGGCCTGACCCAATTCAATATGTTCAATATGGAGGGAATTCTAAAAGTGAGCGCCTCCATTTAGGCATTCCAATATTGCACAGTGAGAGCCTATTCACTAATGACAATTCGGAACCCAGGTTCCATTATAGAATAGTAGCATAATCCAGTATCAACAAACCCAACATTTCGCCATCTGCAGTTACATCAGCCTTAGAACTGGCATAACTGCAGGCACCCAAATGCGGCAGGAACGAATGTAACTTACAGTAATTTATAAGTTATATGTGTAAGTGGGAGCCCCAGCTAAGTCCCACCCGTGCTCTGCGCCTGTTTACGTCCCCTTGCATTTACATGCTATCAGGGGAATTCTATATATGGCACTGAACGTTAGGCATTACTTCCACGCCACATTTTTGATGTGGAAAAGTATTCTCATGGATGCAAGGTGCAGATATGGGGCAGAAACAATGAAAAGACACTTATGCACCCTTTTATAGATTAGCATCTGTTTCCTTGCAGATCTGCAAAGAGGGTGTGGCCATGGGAAGGGCAGTTCAGGAGCAACGCCCTTAAAAATGTGCACGGTGTTGGATCTGCACTCAATTTGCACACAGAGATTTACATCTGGTTTCAGTTGGTGTAACTCCTCATGCCCAAAGTTGAGCATAGATCCCAGAGCTATGCACTATTCTATAAAATACCTTTCCGCACCGATTTTTTGGGGTGCCTAATTTTTAGTGCCATTTACTGAATTCAGCTTCAGGTGCACCTTTACAGAATAGCTCTTAAAATTCAAAATACAAAAAACCTACTAGGATGACTCCAGGATAACTTTGTTCTTGAACAATAAAGTTGTCAGTAGGACATCACTATTACTTCTGCTTATACCAGAGTTCGGAATCCTCCAATGTTAGTCACCATTTTGTAAGGGACAGAGGCTTCTCCAGACTCCAGTGTCGGATTTTTCAATATTAAAGGGCGAAAGAAAAGCAAGGGGTTCCTGAGAAAAGAATTTATTTCCAAAACAGGGCTGTGTAGAACCCCAGAACCCCATGTGAAAGAAGAAAATCCCGATGACTGAATAATTCAGATGAGTGTACTGGGTATCACTATCTTTACATATTCTAACCCATGACTGCTACTGTGGAGATTGAATTTGAACTTTGGAAGCTATTATTGTCTGTCTGACTTAATTAATGAGTGGACCATTATAAGACTAAAAAGGTTTTTAGAGATTTATGGAGGTTATAGTTATCACGTATATATTTAGAGATTTCACAATTTATTTTTAACATTTTGTTTGTGTTGGTGTGATTGGGTAGCATAGTGGAGACCCGATGATGGTGCAATGTACACATGGGCACACTTACCCTTTGGAGAACTATGCTAACATAAATGGTTCTGGGGTTAATGTTAGTGCTGTATCTTTGTGACAACCATTCCTGTCCTTTTTGGATGGAAGATTGCACACTGAGAGCTCCAAACAAAATATTATATTATATTTTGTCTATGGACCTCCAAATCTCTACTTATATCTGTGGATACTTCTTTTAAGAATAGCTCTTAAGCAAAATATTGACATCTTCATGTGTATGTGCGCACATGTATGTGCAAATGTCACTGCTATGTACAGCCATGTACACGGCACACATATAAGTTCCCTCTTATAGAATTGCCCTTATATTGGATAACTAATTTGAGAAAAACCTATTTCTGCGCTCAAAACACTGCTTTATGCACACAGATTCCTTTGAAAATTATCCTCATAGTTAATAAAGTTCACACTATCAAGGATTGCTCAGAGAGGGATAGGAAGACATAAAGCAGGAAACAGAGTCAGTAAGATCTAAAACTGAAACCCCAGAAACTACAAAAATAGCGGCTTAGATGGAAAAGGAGGACGAAACACACATAGATATTAATGACTCACTATTTGCAGAAATAAACCTTTAAGAGCAGAAAACAAGGCATCTCAAACAGAAGCAGTGACAGTTTGAAGTGAACTTGAAACAGCAGTAAATAACTTTCATCAAGGTCTAAACCAATTAGAGGTGAAAGTAACAGAGAATAAACTAAAGTGTTGGAGTTAGAACAAAGCACGCAAGTAATAAAGCACATTCTTCTACATTTCTTACAAGAGCTGAATAAAGAGGCAAAAAAACCCTTGAAAACAGTCAAGACCAAATAGCATCAAAACACCAGGCAACCCAGAAGAACAAGAAAAAGGAGCTGGAATGACATTGAAAAGGCAATAGGAAATACAGATGATATAGACACTAAACTAGAATTTGCCTACTAAAATGATTAAAGCGGGTGAGGAAGAAATGGCTCATGATGTGATAGAATATGGTTTAGATTTTGATTTGAAAAAGGGGCCTTTGTACCAAAGGGTGTTAAGCCAGTATTTTGCTTGTTTGCACGTCCTGACCTGCATGTTACTGATTTTATAAAATATTTTTGAGAGGAGGTATGTCATGCAGAGTAGGCGCTACACTTAACTTGTGCTAAATGGCTAATGTACAGTTAATGAGGGAGAACTTAGCGCCTCCTAAATAAGAGATTATTATAAAGAACAAAATTACAGAGCATATTCAAAAGCGTAGATTAATAAAACAAAGCCAACATGAATTTAGTCAAGGGAAATCTTGTCTCACCAATCTGCTACATTTCTTTCAAGGGGTGAATAAACATGTGGATAAAGGTGAGCCAGTCGATATCGTGTATCTGGATTTTCAAAATGCATTTGATAAAGTACCTCATGAAAAAACTCCTAAGGAAATTATAAAATCATGGATTAGGAGGTAATGTCCTATTTTGGACTAAAAACTGGTTAAACGATAGAAAACAGAGAGCAGTATTAAATAATCAGTATTCTCAATGGAGAAGGGTAGGTAGTAGGATTTAATATATTTATAAATGATCTAGAGATGGGAATAACTAGTGAGGTATTACAATTTGTACTAGTCAAGTAATTACATTTGCTGATGACACAAAGTTATATAGTTGTTAAATCACAAGAGGATTGTGAAAAATTGCAAGAGGAACTTATGAGACTGGGCATCCAAATGGCAGATGACATTTAATGTGAGTAGCAAAGTGATGCATGTGGGAAAGAGGAACCCAAACTATAGCTATGAGATGCAAAGTTCCACATTAGGAGTCACCGGCCAGGAAAAGGATCTAGGTGTTATTGTTGATGATACGTTTAAACCCTATGCTCAGTATGCAGTGGCGGCTAAGAAAGCAAATAGAACAGGCGCCCCATATAAGAGGCTTGGGAAGGCTAAGCCTCCCCAGCCCCAACTGCAAATGTGCAACCTTTCCTGCCCACTGGAAAGCTGCCTTCCTATATTGCATTGCCCTCTCTCTCTCTCTCACTCCTCTGACACCTCCTTATAGCACCTTTTTGTTTTCCTTCCTCCTGTTTCCACCTCTGTCAGCCAGGTCTGTGCTAAATAACGTGGAGTGGAGTGTAGATTTGCGGGACTGTGGCTCTCCTTGTGCTGCTATTGCTTCCTCTGCCGATCCCAAAAATTTACATCAGAGGAGGCGGGACTGGCAGAGGAAGCAGCACAGGGAGAGCAGAAGTCCCGCCCATCTTCACTCTGCGTTAATTAGCATGGATCCAGCAGAAATGGAAACAGGAGAAAGGAAAATAAAAGGAGCTGTAAAGAGGTGGCAGGGTAGAGGAAGCAGTAGCAGCACAGGGAGAGTTGTAGTCCTGTGCGTCTTCACTCTACGTTAACTAGCAGGGATCCAGAAGAGGTAGAATCAGGAGGAAGAGAGCCAAAAAGATGCTGCATTGTGGCAGGGATTAGGGGGGGGGGGGGGAGAGAGAGAGAGGTGGGAAATGCTAGCTCATGATTAGGGAAGGGAGGGGAGAAGTGGGGCAACACTAGATGGGAGGGGAGAGAGAGAGAGAAGAGGGGCTAGTGCTAGCTGGGCTGAGACAGAGATGGGGCAACACTGGATGGGAGGGGGCAGAGACAGGTAGAGGCAAAGCATGATGGGATGAAGACAGTGAGAGACAGCAAAGAGAGGAATTACTACATGGGGGAGTCAGAGCTAGAAAGGGACAATTCTGGATGGGGAAGTTAGAAAGAGGAGTAGTGCTATGCACCAAGGGGAGAGAGTCAGCCAGGTAATACTGGATGGTGGGGGGAGGAGAGGGGAGAGAGAGATGAAGCAATATTGCATGGGGGTAGAGAGAAAGAAAGATAGGGGCAATATTGCATGGGCAGAGAGAGAGACAGACAGCACTTAATAGTACAGGGGCAGGGGAGAAGAGGGGGAGATATAGAGATGAGACAATGCTGGATGATGGGGCAAGGGAGAAAGACAGAAAGGAGGTTCTGGATGATAGAGGTAGGAGACAGTGAAAGAAACAAGATGCTAGATGACAAAGGGAGAAAGACAAGAGAGGAGATGCTGGATAGCAGGGAGATGCAGACCAATGAGAGACGAAAAGAGATGCTGGATAGTAGGGAGAGAGAGATAGAGAAACAAATGAGATGCAGGATGGTGGCGGAGAGAGGGAGAGACAGAGAAGATACTGGATGGCAGATGGTAGAGAGAGACGGAAAGAAAATGCTAGATGGCAGGGGTAGAGAGAAAGAGAGAGAGAGAGAGAGAAAGAGAGAGAGTTAATGAAAGACTGGGGAATAAGAGAAAGGAGAATGAGAGGGCCAGGTTGAGAGAAACAGAATGAAAGCTGTAACTAAACGTAGTACAAAGAGGGAGATAAGACCAGATAATATGAATAAAATATGAATGGTAGAGACAGAAAAATGGAAGAAAGCTGAAAGAAATAGTATTGAAGTTGGATGTAATGGAGGAAATGAGAAGATGAAGGAAGAAGACAGAAGAGAAAAAAATGACAAATGGACAGGAGACCCCTAGAAAGAGAGTTAAAAGAAGACAGAAAAGCAGTAACCAGAGACTGGAGCCAACAGAACAAAAGGGAAACAGGTCAGACTCCAGGTTGGATAGCTCAAGAACCACAACATTAGTAGGAGCTTTCATTTTAAAGCATGAGGGTTCAGCTACTAAGTGTTTTTAGTAGTTTGCTAGTGTAGACCAGGGGTTATTGTTTGATTGTATGGATTTATGCTGACTTGTATTTAATTGCCCATATCTCTTTCAACATTTAGACAATTTAGAATGCAAAAACTGAGTGTAACCCATAAATTGTGGATTTTTTGAATGGAAATAATAAGAGAAACCATGCCTGAATTTCACATCCAATCACTTGGAAAGGAAGAGAAGTCAAGTTCTCATCCCAAAGACCTTACTGAAGGGAGCACTACATCACAGGCACAGATATAAAAGACAGGGCTGAAAGGTTTCAGTATTACCAACATCTCACTTTTCATTCTTTTGAGACCCAAGGCAAGGTGAAATGTGTTAAAGAGTGAATAGTGTAGACCAAGGTTTCTCAACCCAGTCCTTGGGGAATCCCAAGCCAATATGTTTTTCAAGGTATCCACAATGAATATGCATGAGATAAATTTGCATGCACTGTGTCCATTGTGCGCAAATATATCTCATGCACATTTATTGTGGATATCTTGAAAACCAGACTGTCTTGGTGTTCCCAAGGACTAGGTTGAGAAACCCTGGTGTAGACAGAGGAAGCCTGACTAGCACCACTGCAGGCCAGAGAGTAGTTGGGTTGGAACTTTCATTGCATGCAAATATTTTTCATGCATATTACTGTGAACATTCTGACAGGCTGGAGGACTCCATAACAGGTTTGGGGATCACTGGTCTATATTATTAAAAAGTTTGGTGGTAAGACATGGCAGGTCAGGAGATGGGTTGGGTATGGAATTAAGTTTTGAAAGTTGTATGTTCATCTATCCAGGATACTAGGAATTCAAACAGAAACATAACAAAATACTGGCATGTATAAGGAGCAATACTCTACCAGTGATTAAACTTCTATGGCTGACAACTGGAATATATTGAGGGCAATTTTTCAAAAGTTTTTTTCACAAGTAAATAACTATTGATCATCTGAAAATTGTGCAGTCTCCTTAAGGGTAAAAGTACACACATTGTCCTATAACACAAATATTTTTTATCCACATTAAGCAAAAGTGTTCCTGTGGGTTGGGCAATGCTACAATATTCATAGCTTTCCACTCCAAAGGAAAAACAGAACTGCAGAAAAAGCAGAAGCAAGTTTCTGCAGATACTTTTTCCCTAGACATTTCTTGTGGAAATAGCACAAGCACATTTTCTATTTGAGAACTCAAGCAAAGTCCATGGATTTCAGAATCCCTAGAATTTGGAAGTGCCTGTTTATCTGAAATTGCATGAGTGCATTTTCAATTTGAGAACTCAAGCAAAGTCCATGGGTGTAAGTATCCCTGGAATCTATGTTTGAAATCTTCCTGGACAGACTGCATAGGTCAACTGGTCTTTATTTGTTGCCATCTACTATGAGTCATCAGTACATTTCCCTCATAAGGTTGCAAGCTAGTATTAAATCATAGCATGTGTCTGTGTGTGTGTTTTTAAATAAGAGAAGCAGAGAATTAAAACCATCAGTCATTTAAAAGGTGCTGCTGAATATACATCTACAGTGGTGGAAATAAGTATTTGATCCCTTGCTGATTTTGTAAGTTTGCCCACTGACAAAGACATGAGCAGCCCATAATTGAAGGGTAGGTTATTGGTAACAGTGAGAGATAGCACATCACAAATTAAATCCGGAAAATCACATTGTGGAAAGTATATGAATTTATTTGCATTCTGCAGAGGGAAATAAGTATTTGATCCCCCACCAACCAGTAAGAGATCTGGCCCCTACAGACCAGGTAGATGCTCCAAATCAACTCGTTACCTGCATGACAGACAGCTGTCGGCAATGGTCACCTGTATGAAAGACACCTGTCCACAGACTCAGTGAATCAGTCAGACTCTAACCTCTACAAAATGGCCAAGAGCAAGGAGCTGTCTAAGGATGTCAGGGACAAGATCATACACCTGCACAAGGCTGGAATGGGCTACAAAACCATCAGTAAGACGCTGGGCGAGAAGGAGACAACTGTTGGTGCCATAGTAAGAAAATGGAAGAAGTACAAAATGACTGTCAATCGACAAAGATCTGGGGCTCCACGCAAAATCTCACCTCGTGGGGTATCCTTGATCATGAGGAAGGTTAGAAATCAGCCTACAACTACAAGGGGGGAACTTGTCAATGATCTCAAGGCAGCTGGGACCACTGTCACCACGAAAACCATTGGTAACACATTACGACATAACGGATTGCAATCCTGCAGTGCCCGCAAGGTCCCCCTGCTCCGGAAGGCACATGTGACGGCCCGTCTGAAGTTTGCCAGTGAACACCTGGATGATGCCGAGAGTGATTGGGAGAAGGTGCTGTGGTCAGATGAGACAAAAATTGAGCTCTTTGGCATGAACTCAACTCGCCGTGTTTGGAGGAAGAGAAATGCTGCCTATGACCCAAAGAACACCGTCCCCACTGTCAAGCATGGAGGTGGAAATGTTATGTTTTGGGGGTGTTTCTCTGCTAAGGGCACAGGACTACTTCACCGCATCAATGGGAGAATGGATGGGGCCATGTACCGTACAATTCTGAGTGACAACCTCCTTCTCTCCGCCAGGGCCTTAAAAATGGGTCGTGGCTGGGTCTTCCAGCACGACAATGACCCAAAACATACAGCCAAGGCAACAAAGGAGTGGCTCAGGAAGAAGCACATTAGGGTCATGGAGTGGCCTAGCCAGTCACCAGACCTTAATCCCATTGAAAACTTATGGAGGGAGCTGAAGCTGCGAGTTGCCAAGCGACAGCCCAGAACTCTTAATGATTTAGAGATGATCTGCAAAGAGGAGTGGACCAAAATTCCTCCTGACATGTGTGCAAACCTCATCATCAACTACAGAAGACGTCTGACCGCTGTGCTTGCCAACAAGGGTTTTGCCACCAAGTATTAGGTCTTGTTTGCCAGAGGGATTAAATACTTATTTCCCTCTGCAGAATGCAAATAAATTCATATACTTTCCACAATGTGATTTTCCGGATTTAATTTGTGATGTGCTATCTCTCACTGTTACCAATAACCTACCCTTCAATTATGGGCTGCTCATGTCTTTGTCAGTGGGCAAACTTACAAAATCAGCAAGGGATCAAATACTTATTTCCACCACTGTATGTTGAATGTTTCATTTCTACACAGAAGACTAGCCTGCTTTTGCATACAAGTTATACATAAATTAGATGAATTCCACTGTTCTTTGTATAAATTACTGCATGTCCCCTGCTTGCCCCAGACTATGCCTCCCAGCCTATACATAAGTTTTAAGAGTAGAATCCATAATGAGGTGGTCTCTGTACATAAAATTATACATAGAAAAGGAGCACAAATCTTTTTAAATATCAGGTCTAATCTTACAATGTTAGTGTGAATTCATTTGAAATATATAAACACATTCATGTCAGTTTGGGAACTGGGTGCGAAAAGATATTACAAAGTGTGTCTCAGGGTGACAAGGCTGTATGTCCTTGTCTCTGTATCTGTGTCTTTGTGCCTGTGCTTATAGATGGAGTCTCCTCAATAGGTATTATCACTTTAGCAAAATGCACTTAAAAACTAGTTTACATTTGTGAATAGGCATACATGTGTAACTAATGAATTTAGAAAACCCTGCCCTTATATCTGTATATCTACAGCATGTACAGATTTGAAGAGAGTGTGGTTGAGTATGGTTTTAAAATATATGTGTTATTGAGGTGGACATGTGGGAAGCCACTGCTTGTCCTGGGATTAGTAGCATGGAATGTTGCTACTCTGAGATTCTGCATGGAACCTTGCTACTCTTTAGGATTCTAGAATCTTGCTATCTTTGGGATTCAACATGGAATGTTGCTACTAATTGGGATTCTGCCAAGTACTTGTGACCTGAATTGGCCACTGTTGGAAGCAGGATATTGGGCTGGATGGACCATTGGTCTGACCCAGTATAGCTATTCTTATATTCCTATTTTACAAGGAGAGCACAAGTAGATTCCAAGACATTGTCCCAGTGCTTAGCCAGAACTGATATTTTGGCTGGCCCCAGAGCTAATATGGGTGGGCACTTTATATATATATATATATATATATATATATATATATATATATATATATATATATATATATACTAGTAAAAAAGGCCCATTTCCGAAACCAATGAAACGGGCGCTAGCATGTGGCTTTTTTTTTGTGTGTGTGTATGTGTCACAGAGTTATTTTGTGTGTGTGTGTGTGTGAGGGTGTGAGGGTGCGGTGTGTGTGCAGGTTGTTGATGTGTGTCTTTTTTTGTTTTGTTTTTTGCTTGGGGGTTGTGGGATGTGCTGTGCTGTGCTGTGCTGTGCTGGCAAAGTGGGTTGGATTGGTGTGTGGCTTTGAGGGTGTGTTTCTGTTGTATTGTGTGTGTGTGGTTTTGTCTGTCATGGAGGTTTGTGGAGGGGGGTCTTTCTGTTGGTGAAATGTAAATGTGGTTGTAGGGGGGGTCAGCCTTTGCTGAGTGTTGTTTTTTTTTTTTGTGTTGTGCTGAGGCAGCAGTGTTGTTTTAGATGGGCAGAAGGTAGAGGAGCACGTTCTTTGTCTGTTGGTATTTTTTTGCCGTTTCAGGGCTGCTGTAGGGGAACACTGGAAGAGAAATGTGCTGTTGAAAGCAGCGCCATCTTTTTCCATTGGGCTGGGGTTCTGGGCATCCTGGAGGTGGGTGACGGCTTGCCTGAGGACGGGGATGGTTGTTTTAAGTTGGCAGAAGGGAGAAGAGCACAGTCTCGGGCCGTCGGAGGGTGCTCTGGTATGTTTGGTCCATTTCAGGCCGGCTGCAGGGGAATGCTGGAACATTTATGCGCA
The DNA here is from genome assembly GCF_901765095.1 of Microcaecilia unicolor. Lineage (NCBI taxonomy): Eukaryota > Metazoa > Chordata > Amphibia > Gymnophiona > Siphonopidae > Microcaecilia > Microcaecilia unicolor. The sequence goes on along the minus strand of NW_021963304.1, from coordinate 77,145 downwards.
GCAGGAATCAGCGCCGTCTTTTTCCGGGTGCTCGGGGAATCCCCGAGGTGGGAGACAGCTTGCCTGAGGCTGGGAATGGTTGGGCACGTCCTTGGCTGCTTCGGCAAAAGGGGAAGAGGAAGGGGGTGGGGAGTTACCTGCAGCCGCCTGAGAAACCATGTATTCTTTGTTTGTTTTGTATTATTAGTTTGCATTTCTGTTGAAGAAAGAGTGGATGCATTTCGAATGATGGAGATGGTGCGTCGGTGTGCGGTTGTTTCGTTAGTTTGGCAGCCAGTCTCCAGCGATTCCTAGGCATGGAAGTTGTACTCCTCCCCCTTCCTTGGTCGCTGTTTGCTGCTGGTTGGGTCGGGGGTAATCCTTCCAGCTGGGCCGCAGCTTGTCCTGTTCGCCCATGTCCCAGATGGTGACGGGCACGTTGTTTTCTGGCTCCTCCGACTCCATGTCAAGTTAGAACGTGGCAGCCCAAGTCATGTGCTGGTGCCCGAGTTTTAAGCTGCCTCGGGAACCACAGTGAACTCACAGCACTGCAAAGCCATGCTAGCCAAAGAGGGGCAATGTGAGTCTGACGCCTGTAAGAATGGAGAGATACAGCAGAGACACCAGAACTGTTAGGGGATCATGGATTCATGCTGATAGGTTGACGGACAGGAGAGAGAATAAGGAACTCCATACTTGGCAAGGGCAAAATGGAGATACTGGTCAAGGATAGAGGTGGAAATTGAACAAGTGGCACGTGATGAAAGACAGAAGGGTGAAGGAAAGAAAGAACTACTAGGAGAAGAAGAGTGAGAGAGGGGTATGCTGGTCAGGATGGGAGAAACTGGGATAAAAGGATGATGGATAGGAGGAGAAAGAGAAAAATAGAAGCTAAGCACAGAAAAGGGGAAAGAGAAAAATACTGAATAGGGAGAGAGGAGGTGGGAGCATGAGGGAGAGAGAGATGGGAGTGGGGAGAAAAAGAGAGAAACGGATAAAGGGATACTGTAAGGGATACGTGAATATACTGAGGAGGAGAGGAGAGGGAGGGGAAAGAGAGAGAGAGAGAGAGTTATTGCTGGGCAGTGGCTTGGTGTGAGAGAGGAGGCTGTTGTTGGGTAGATGGTGGATTACAGAGACAGAAGAAAGAAGAAAATGCTACATTATCAGGGAATACAGGAGAATGAATGAAGTTAAAAAGCTGGACCATGTTCAGATATGGAGAGCTAGATAAATATTACATTAAATGTAAATGGTATAGATTTCCTAGCAAACTGAGAAAAAAACTGCATGTTCCAAAGGTGAAAAAAATGTGATATGACTTATTTATAGGAAACTCGCATCTGTGATGAGTTTAAAAACTGCAAAGGGAGTGGGTGCAAAATGTATATTTCCCTTCACACCCAACTAGCAAAGAAAAGGCAGGCTTTACCATATTATTAAGGGAAAAAAAATCAAATGTGGGAAGAAATGTGTTTTTATAGTAATGAGCTGGAAAGATTTGTGTTACTCTCTAAAAAAAATTAGTCAAGGAAGATATCACACTCATATGTTTATATACATCAGTCTTCAGTAGTACATTGTTCTTGGCAAAACGTGAAACACACACTGAGAAAGCATCCTCATTATTGATATGGAGGGAAGGGTGACTACATTTGTAATACATATGCACTATCACATCATAACTTATGCTAAGAGGTTATCTTGTTGGGCAAACTGGATGGGCCGTGCAGGTTTATATCTGCCGTTAACTATTATATTACATCACAGACCATATGGAGGGAATATTCAAAGCCATTTCTGTGGGTAAAGGAGTGTTTTATCCTTGAAAATGGACTTTAACAAAATTGCCTGCCTGATCTGCAGCAAAGAGTACATGCATGCAGTCTGCACCCCACAACAAGCTGACCTATGACCCATCGATTTATATTACCCATTATCCATGACCCACCCACAATATATTGAATATAATCATTGTTAATTAATTCTTTAACCACTTAATAAGGAGAACACCATTCCTAAGCATTCTGCCACCTTGCTGTTCTTAGGAACGCATTCCTCCTCAAAATGACAACTATAATAGGAGGCGGTAAGGGCTCCCGCAGTAATCAGGTAGCGTGCAGTAACGTGCCTGCACTACCCAAACCCAATTAACGCAGGCATGCCTACTCTCATGGGTATGCCTCTTGCACTGGAAAATAAAAAATGTTTTCCAGTGCGGTATTAGCACTTGCTGAGCAGTAAACTACCACGGGATGCCTCTGCATGTGCTGAAGTAGTGTCCTTTGAGTGTGCGATAGGCTCACATTAGGCCTACGGCGCCTTAATAAAAGGGCCCCTTAGTGAATTACAATCATTTTTTGAGTGGAAAAATTATACATTTGATGCAATCCAGTCTCAACCATCGGTTTCGTTTTTGGAGTACTTTTTCAATTTTCAGCATTTTAATGTAGTACAAGCCATTTTTAAAACTTGTAGTCTAAATATCTAGCGGCTCTTTTGCACCAAAGAGTGGCCTGCAGTAGTGTGGGTGCATGTAGTGGACACGCACTGAACCATTTCTCTACCACGTCTGGAAAAAGGGGGGGGGTTGGTGGGCTGGGTAATGGATGTGCGGCAAAATAAAAACCAGCACGCGTCTATTTATGGCCTGAGCCCTTAACGCCACCCATTGACTTATCGGTAATGGCTAACACATTACCCATGCGGTAACCATCCAGCCTGCGCCAACTGCCGAGTACTGCTGGGAATGCCCCGCGGTAGAAAATAGAAAATTATTTTCTACCACAGCTTTTCGGTGCACGCCAAACTTGGAATTACTGCCAGGTGCACGTATGATCTGGCCGGTAATGCTGATTTGATGTGCAATACATGCGCATAGGCCCTTAAGAGCCTTTGTTGTAAAAGGGCCCCCTAATGAATATCCTTGGGAAACAGGAAATAATATTATCCCTTTTTTTGAAAAAGTAATGTCTTTCAATGATTTTTTTTTTTTTTTTAGCTTTTTAGTGTTTTGCTTCTGTGATCTATGAGTTTTTCCTGGCAAGCACACAACCCCTCTGTTTACTAAGCTGACACAGCCCATTCAAAGTGAACAGGCTGTGTTGGCATTAGCGTGCGGCTTAGTAAACAGGGGGGATAATCAGTAAGTAACAGACATGTGCAGATTCACCTTGACAACGAGCTGATGCTGTTTGGACAACTGGTAAGTGTTGTCTATTTTTAAATACAATAGTTTTACAGTGGTTTTTATGGCAAAGGCTCTTAAAGATTGTTTCAAATGTGGCATTTTAAAAATTCAAAATATTTTATCTTTTGTATTTTATAGGAATAAAATGGGCCCTGCTGCAGATAACTCGAGCTAATCTTTAGTAAAAGACCTCCTTAGTGACTTACCAAGTTGGTGACACCTTGATACATACTTCTTGGGTATATTGGTTTATTTCACCACTGTTTGACTTTTATATTAGTATTTAAGTCTGTATGTTCTAAGTATGGTTTTTAAGATACGTCTGTTTTGATTTTGGATAATTTTTCTATATGTGTTATTAATATTAGTTATTATGTTTGTATTAGATTAGTTCTAATTTTTAACTGTTAAATTTTTTTCATTAACACTTAAGATTTGACTAACATTTAGGGCTCCTTTTACAAAGTGGCGCTACCAATTAGCGGCGTGCTGTGAATGCAAAGAAGCCAATTCAATTCCCATGGACTTCTTCCCATTCAGTGAATGCTAATCAAAAGTGTTGCTTTATAAAAGGAGCCCTTAATCTTTTATGTATTTACTAACACTTTCTAATATGCTTCTGATGCAGCCCTCAAAAGAGTAAAACATGCTGACAACACAAAGTTATTCAAAGTTGTTAAATCGCGAGAGGATTGTGAAAAATTAGAAGAGGATCTTATGAGACTGGGCGTCTAAATGGCAGATGATGTTTAATGTGAACAAGTTCAAAATGATGCATGTGGGAAAGAGGAATCCAAACTATAGCTATGTAATGCAAGGTTCCACATTAGGAGTCACCGACCAAGAAAGGGATCTCGGCGTAGTTGTTGATGATACGTTGAAACCTTCTGCTCGGTGTGCTGCTGCGGCTATGAAAGCAAATAGAATGTTAGGTATTATTAGGAAAGGAATGGAAAACAAAAGTGAGGACATTATAATGCCTTTGTATCGGTCCATGGTGCGACCGCACCTCGAATATTGAGTTCAATTCTGATTGCCACATCTCAAAAAAGATATAGAGGAATTAGAAAAGGTACAGAGAAGGGCGATGAAAATGATAAAGGGGATGGGACGACTTTCCAATGAGGAAAGGCTGAAGAGTCTAGGGCTGTTCAGCTTGGAGAAAAGATAGCTGAGGGGAGATATGATAGAGGTCTATAAAATAATGAGTGGAATGGAACGGGTAGACGTGAATCGTGTTTCCTCTTTCCAAAAATACTAGGACTAGGGGGCATACGATGAAGCTACAAAGCAGTAAATTTAATACGAATCGGAGAAACGTTTTCTTCACTCAACGTGTAATTAAACTCTGGAATTCCTTTGCCAGAGAATGTGGTGAATGTGGTTAGCTTAGCGGGGTTTTAAAAAAGGTCTTACTAAAGGAAAAATCCATAGACCATTATTAAATTGACTTGGGGAAAATCCACTGCTTATTTCTGGGATAAGCAGAATAAAATGTATTGAACTTTTCCAAGATCTTGCCAGGTATTTGTGACCTGGATTGGCCACTGTTGGAAACAGGATGCTGGGCTCGATGGACCTTTGGCAATATTTATGTACTTATGGCCATGTCGGGCTTTTAGTATTTTTTTTTTTTTTTTATATTGTGGTAAATACATTTTAATGACAGATGTTCCTTGTCAGTTTGCTGTTTGTTTTTTGCCATTTTAGATCTTATGTATCGCTTGCCTTCCTGTTTTATGGGAAGGGAGATGGGATAGGGATGGAGTGGAAGGTGGTATCAGGCTACAAGGGTTGGGGAGGAGAGATAAGGAGATACAGAAGGAGGGGATGCTAGGATATAAAGGTAAAGGTAGGCAGAGGGAAGAGAGATACTGGGAATGATGGAACCATGGGGAGTAGTGAAGTTGATGAATGAGCGGAAGAAAGTGAGTATAGAGGGCAGAAATGTGGTAATGGAGTTTTAATGAAAAATAGAAGGGCATAGAAGGCAGAGAAATGAGTGAGGTGGGACACGGCAGAGCTAAAGAGTGAGAGAAGGTGATGGAAAGTTGATAGGTATGTGAAAAGTAAAAAGGAGATGGAGAACTGGAAGATGAGAAAGAAAGAAATCTGAGTGGGAAAAAAAGGCAGAAAAGAAAAAAGGGAGGAAAGAGCTAAAAGGGAAATTTTCTCAGAGACAGATGTAGTGAGAGAATGGCACAAGACAGAAGGAGAAGAAATGACAAGTGGACAACAGCCAATGGAAAGAGAGAAGCCAAGAAAATAGAAACTAGAAACTGGGACCAGAGTGATGGGAAAATAAAATGTACAGACAACAAAGGTAAAAAACAAATAGTGTTTTATTTTGAATTTATTAGCTGAAACATGTTGGCTTTGGTAAATGTGCACTGCAAATGGCTTTGTATTGAGTTCAATATAAGAAGAAATAAGCATTTCTATTTCCATTTCTAAAGTCTTGCTGTTCATGCCAAGTTTGTCTTCTTGGGTTCCCAGTTCAATTTTTGTCTTCATATTTCTATTTCTGATCACTTGTCCTGAATTTGGTGAGGGTCTATGTTTTGTTTATTAGATACAATCACACTTGTACTTTAATCATGCTAAGTGGTCAGCAATACAGGATGAGTTCTAGTCTAACCTCCTAAATATAAACTGTAAAGTGTGACTGAGATGTGGTATTCTGTTTGCATGCAGTTTTTGTATACAGATGTATAGCTGTACTATTTGTACTGATTTACCTGTAGTAGGTGTATTGGTGTTCTAGGACCCAGTGTAATATTTGTAGTGCTGCCTATTCATAGGTAGGGTTCTTGCTATTTGAATCATAATATTATTGCTACAGTCATGACATGTTTGCTACATGTATGCTGAGTTACATTTCTTTTCCAGGTTTTGTATTATTTCACATATGCCTGGTAGTTGCTACTGCTCAGGTGACATGAAAGAATCAGAATATTTTTTTGTATGGTGATTTCCGTGGAGAAATTTCCTAGTTGTGACCTGCATCTGTTGTTGGGGAGAGGTTGGATTTTTGTGGATGCAGAGAATGCTACATTTAATTCATATGAACTGCTATGCAGTGTCAGACGAAAGGGCCATGAGGGTCACATATGTGAACATTGTCCATCAGGTTGAGAACAACTGCCCCAGAGCCTCAGCAACATTTAGAAAGCACAACAATATGTAGATTGTTCCAAATGTATACCCCAGATGCATGGTTAGCATGATTTAATGTCTTTGTATATTTCTACATTAGGTGTCTTCTAAAGTGAGTTAGAAATATTCCTTCAGATTCTATATAGCGTAACTGAAGTTGCGCGCATAAATCCGGTTATAATCTGGATTTCTACACACAACTTAATTAGTTACCAAGCCAATCAGCACTGATAATTGGTAATTAACAAGCAATTATTGACAGTAATTGGCATTAATTAGAATTTACGTTCACAAATGTCTAAGCATATTCTGTAAAGTGATGTGTGTAAATTCTAAGGTGCATAGCTGAAAAGGGGGCATGGCCATGATATGGAATGGGCGGGTCATGGACATTTTTAAAATCTATGTGCATTGTTATAGAATACACCTAGTCTGTGCTTAATTTAGTTGCCAGTATTTACATCAAGTTTTACTGCCCATGACTAAATTTAGTCACACAGATAGGCACTCGGTGTATTCTATAAACTGTGCTGAAATTTAGGCTTATTCTACAAAAGTACACCTGGGATTATGCGGTTGCCGGCAATATTCAATGTCTGCTCCCGAAATTGTGGATTTTTCCCAAGTCCATTTAGTAGCAGTCTATGGACTTGTCCTTTAGGAAACTGTCCAATCCCTTTTTAAACTCTGGTAATCTGTGTTGGGATGTTCTGCAGAGTTTACCAACTGACCGCCATTATCTCTGTTTTGCAACATTCAGCACAAGTCTACTGTACTTAAGTCATATAGCTATGCTTGAAAAAACTTTGCTGTAACCTCTCAAACTTTGTCTGGAACAATATCAAATGAAAAAAATAAATGGATGTAGACTGCATAAATTCTATAATGCACATTAACGGGCCCTTTTATAAAGGTGCGTAAGGGCCTATGCGCGTGCGTCAAATCGGCATTGCCACCAAGCTAGCACGTGCACCTTGTGGTAATTCTCAGCTTGGCGTGTACCAAAACACATGGTAGAAAATTATTTTCTACCGCGGGGGCGTTCTGACGGCAATCAGCAGTTGGCGCGCACTGGACGGTTACTGTGTGGGTAACGCGTGAGCCCTTACCGCTAAATCAATGGGTTCCATTAAGAGCGCAGGCCATAAATAGATGCGCGCTGGTTTTCATTTTGCTGCACATCTATTTCCCAGCCCATACCCCCCCCCTTTCTTCCAGGCACGGTGGAGAAATGGTACAGCTTGCGTCCAATACAAGCACCCACACAACCTCAGACCACTTTTTGGCGAGTCTTTGTAAAAGTGCCCCTCAAAGCTTTCACATTTCAACAAAGCAGCACTAAATAAATATTGAACAACACTGCAGAGAGAGAGAGAGGACTCCTCAGGCACACCGGTGACAAGCTTCCTTGACAGAGAGAATTAGCCATCTATATAGACCTCCTAAAATTAAAAATTATGTATGATCTAACAGGTCAAAGCAGATGAACAAGATCTCCCTCTGCCACTGGTGTAGCCAGACAGCCAATTTTGGGCAGGCCCGAGAGAAAAGCGGGTGGACCAAAAATTTCATCACCACCCCTCCACCAAGTAAAACAAAACCCTAATTTAGTTTCCACCCCCCTCCCGGTACCCCCCCCCCCCCCCCCCCCCCCCCCTTAACAGAAAATCCTAATTTTATTTCCACCTGGCTTTGGGTAAATCTTGGATCCCCTGGACCCCTTCAACTAAAACAAAACTCTAATTTCCACCCCCACCCCCCGTGCCCTCCCAAGTAAAACAAAACCCTAACTTAATTTCCACCCCTGGCCAAAGAAAATGGAGTACCTGTGCTGGTGGGGATCCCCAAGCCCTGCCAGCTGAAGACCTCCTTCCTGCTGAATAAACTTATCTTGGGCAGCTGCCAGCACTATCCCCAAGCTGCAGCTGCCAGTGAGTCCCGGCCTCCGTGTATGCTCAGTTTCGCGTATGTGTGAAAGCTGAGCATGCACGGGGGGTGGGCTGCAGCTGGCAGTAGTACTTGGGGACAGTGCTGGCAGCCACCTAAAATGTAAGTTTGTTCAGTGGGGAAGAGGTCTTCGGCTGGCGGCATTTGGGGATCCCGCTAGCCATATTAAGGGAGAAGAAATTTTGGGTGGGTCTAAGTCTGAATTGGGTGGGCCCCAGCCCACCCGGGCCCAACCATGACTGTGCCCCTGCCCTCTGCACACACCACTAAGGTCATGAAGGTCTTCTCAAGGAGTATCCTGAACCACATCCTCTTCAAAGTACATCACACACTGTACAGCAAGAATGAGTCAAACATAGGCAACAGACACTTACAGCAGTAAAAATATTTAGATAATAATACTGGCATAGTATGCTACATTACAATGTCAACACAATACAGAATAAAACATTTTAATAGACACGATAGGGTGTAAGCAAAGACAGAGTAGCAAGAGTTAGAAAATAAGGGGACTAATTTAAAGAAAGCTGACTGTGAAGTCTGAAAGGCGGTGCATACATAAATATGTATGTGTGTTGATTAGCTAGTTAGCTGCTTCTTCCATTAAGGGCTTGGGAGAAAAGCCTAGCTTTAAGGTGAATTTCTTCAAACAGGCAGTAAATAAATCCTAATAAACAAACGTTGTAAATCGCTTAAAGCAATTACCACTAGTGGTATATCAAATTCAACAAATAAATAAATATCTGAGAAGTGAATTGTCTGGCATTATGGGAGTGTTATAAAGCAGAAGAATAGCCACAGGTGAGCTGGGGCCTACTCACTTTAAAGGGGAATGGGACTTGATATACTGCCTTTCTGAGATTTTTGCAACTACATTCAAAGCGTTTTACATATATTCAGGTACTTATTTTGTACCAGGGGCAATGGAGGGTTAAACGACTTGCCCAGAGTCACAAGGAGCTGCAGTGGGAATTGAACTCGGTTCCCCAGGATCAAAGTCCACTGCACTAACCACTAGGCTACTCCTCCAATCAAGCCCACCCTAAAATGGTGCTCCCTTAATGTGGCTGGTGGGGATCCCCAAACCCTGCCAAAGACCTCCTACTTGCAACCTGGGCAGCCAGCGGCAGTATCCCCAAACTTTCCATTCTGTTCCCCTCCCCCGCCCAACACATGCTCACTTTTCACACATGCATGGGGGCTAGTGGGAACGGTGGCTCAGGCACTCTGCCACTGGCTGCCTAGGTTGCAATTTCTGATCAGGAGGAGATCTTCAGCTGGCGGGTCTTAAGGGTTCCTGCCATCTAAGGTATTTCTATTTTTAGTTTTAGGAGATGCTGGGGGGGGAGGGGAGTGAGGAGGGCAGGGGTGTAGATGAAATTTTTGATCCACTCACTTTGGTCTCAGGCCCACCCTAACTCAGCTGTCTGGGCATGCTACTACTATGAAATAGTCATTACAAGTAAATAAATGCATATGTCACACACAGAAAGCAACAACATGAAAAAAACTATAGAAATGTGCAAAGAAAATGCTTTTATGGAAAATAACCATAGTCTACCAGAAAATAAAAGAAACAACAACTATTATTAGATAAAGACCTGATCTAGATCTATTACAGGTGAATGCAGGTTTTAAGAAACTGAGATTATTACAAGACAAATATTATGAATATGATAATCATGTTAGCAGACTCTTAGCATTTCAATTAAAAAACCAGCAGGCTCGTAAAGCAATTATAAAAATTAGCAAACAAGAATCAAGAGCGATTACACATGATTTCACTGTGTTCTGCCCCCATAGTCAAGGAGGCAGGGTGTATTGTTATGTATATTTAATATGAGTATTATCTGTATTCAAATGTATTGTTTGTGTAATAGCATTACATACTGGGGCTCCCCCTCCCCTCCTATAGTTTGCAGTATCTTGTGGTTGACTCTTTCCCTATTGGCTGTTACCGCTGAGCTAGGGCCAGCCCTCCTTCTCTGTTCCTGGGGGCTGTGAGTGAGAGCCCAGTCTTCCTAGCATGTCTTTGTGATCAGCAGCTGTTCTGGGAGCTGATCCCTTCCTTAATCTACTATAATTCCATCATGATTTTTCACCATTTCCCCAAGTCATTTCCGATTTATTTTCTCTGAGTTCTCCTTATTCTCCTTTAAGTACTACAGCTTTTCCTCTCAGCTGGGCTGAGGTTCTGGCCATCTCCTCACCTCTGGGGTGGCTAGACGCAGACTGTATGTGCAGAAGGCAACAATTCTCTTCTAAGCAACTGAACTATAAGTTGAATTTTCTTTGTTTATTATGAGTGCTACAATAAAGAAGATTTGCTTAGGAACTGAGAGTCTACTGGTAAAGCTTCTACTTGGGGATGGTTTATGATGGCTGTTTAAGCTACACTAAACTTGACCTAGAACACTATACTTTGCCTAGAACAGTACACACTGAGTTGGTAGAGACATTCACAAGAGGACATGTCCGGGTAAAAGCAGACATATGGTAACCCTACATCCACAAGGTTTACATGCTGCTATCTGTTTCATGTAGAACATTTGTTTTGTCTGACTCAATTCCTTCTAACATATAATGCAACCCCCTTCCAATTTGATCCATTCAATCACTGCAATATAATTTGTACCCTGATAACACAGTGTCCCATTGATTGTCCTCCTTCCACCAAATCTCTGAGATGCCTATTATATCTACTTCTTCATTTAGTGCTATATACTGCAACTCTCCCATCTTATTTTTACAATTCTGGCATTTGTATATAGACACTTCAAATTGTGTTTTTTCCTTGCATCTACAGACTGCTTTGAAGTTGACGGGGATAATTTGCATACTTTACTCTGTCCACCCATTAAACACTCCTAGTTACTGAATCATTCTCTGGCAATTTACTGTAAATACTACAATCAACATTTATATAGGCAACAGAGGAAAGGAGCCAGGAAACTAAAATATTATTTACACACAATCCCCCAGATTCTATATAGAGCGCCTAGAGATCTGTGCCGAAATCCAAGCAAATTCTATAATAATGCGCTTAATTTAACAAGCTTAAAAAGCTATTGAGCACTGAGAACAGCACTTAACAAGCAGTAATGAGCACTAATTGGCACTAATTAGAATTTACACACATAACTCGCTAAGTTTGTACGTTTGGGAAGCTTGCCAGGTGCCCTTGGCCTGGATTGGCCGCTGTCGTGGACAAGATGGTAGGCTCGATGGACCCTTGGTCTTTTCCCAGTATGGCATTACTTATGTACTTATGTACTGAAGTGTACCTAATGCACGCAGTCAAAAAGGAGCGTGGTTATGGTGGGGAAATGGGCATTTCGTGTGCATTCCGAAATTTATGCTCATATTTATAGAATATGGCCCAGTATAAATCTACGTGCCAGGATTTATGCCACGGTTTCATTGGTGTAAATGGATGTGTATAGTTTTAGGCGCTGAGGTATCAACTGAGCATATTTTAGATACCGTGCCTAAATCTAGGTGCCGATTAGAATACGTTTAGTTGGAACTGATTTCAGCGCCAATTTTTTAGGCACCATATATAGAATCTCCCCCAATATGCCCCATTAGGGTTACCATATTTCCTCTTTTAAGAGAACATGTTTTCCTTTTGGACTTCTTCAGATATGTTCTCTGGGCTGAAAGCCACTTACACATTTGCTACAATTAAACATGTCTTTAGTTTTTGTTTTTTCTATCTGCATTTCAATTTTACAACAAAGATATAATCTTTGACAAGAAATTCAGATTAACGAACAAAAGAAACTGTAGTATACATTCAAAGATAGAGAATAAAACTTAAACATAGTCCACATAGAACCCAGAGGATCCAAAAGCAGTAAATCCATGGAAAGATGAATATTTTAAAGAAAAAAAAATACAAACGTTGTGTTCTTTTGTTATTGGATTAGGAGCACCTTTCCAACTTAGATTTCCATGTAAAGGTTGTATTGTTTATCAGAATGTTCGATATATTTTCTATGAGCCTTCTTGGTTGAGATTTTTTCTTGAAAGAAAGAGAGTAACCTCTATTTGACCTCCCAATTTTTGATTGTCCAGGATTACTATTTGAATTCAGGTCTAATGAAAATGAAGAGAGGCGATTTTCTTACTTATTGCTTGTATTTCTTTTTTTTGTTTCTTAAAAATATCCATCTTTCCATGGATTTACTGCTTTTGGAACCTCTGGGTTCTAAGTGTACTAGCACCCCGGTCGCCCCCTCTTCCCCCCATCACCTCCCCTCCCGCTACTATCCCTGGTGGTCTAGAGGTACCTGCTCGCTCGGGGCAGGAAAGAGAGCCCCTGCTTTCCTGCCCGTAGCGCTGCTGGTAGCTGCCCTGCTGCATCCTGTGCGAGTCCGGCTCTCGGCGTTTCAAAATGGCCACCGAGAGTTGAAGTCTCGCGAGGCTGCTTCAACTCTCAGCGGCCATTTTGAAACACGGAGAGCCCGACTCACAGAGGATGCAGCAGGGCAGCTAGCAGCAGCGCTCTGGGCAGGAAAGCAGGGGCTCTTTCTTTCCTGCCCCGAGCGAACAGGTACCTCTAGACCACCAGGGATAGTAGCGGGAGGGGAGGTGATGGGGGGAAGAGGGGGCGACCGGGGTGCTAGTGTTAAAGGGGCGGGGTGTTGGCGCGAAAGGGGCAGGGTGATGGGCACGTCCTCGGCGGCTGCGATTCGTTGGAAGGGGAGGAGTAGGTCCCCATTCGTTCATTTGCATGGTTGTATACATGTGTGAAGCGAGGGCGGGGCATGTAGACATGGTAAGTGTTCTGGCTTCATCACCATGAACTTACGAACCGGTGTCTGAGTGCCTGCAGTGACTTCAGTGTCCTCAGAACGTTGAGGGTGCGTTTTATTACAGTAGATTTTTGAATGTATACTACAATTTCTTTTGTTCATTAATCTGAATTTCTTGTTAAAGGTAAAGGTAGCAGCCATTTTTATTTTTTCTGTTCTCTTTTTTTGTCTCCGCAAATACGGTGACCCAGTGGCGTAGGAAGGGGGGGCGGGAGGGGCGGTCCGCCCCGGGTGCACACGCTCAGGGGGTGCCGGCCCCCGCTGGTTCCCTGCTCTCTCTGCCCCGGAACAGGTTACTTCCTGTTCCGGGGCAGAGAGAGCAGGGAACCAGCGGGGCTGACGCAGCTCCGAGTGACGTGCACTCGGGGCGGATCGGCCCTCCCGCAGGTAAGAATGCGGTCCGGGGGGGGGGGGTTGGGCTCCCGGGGGGGGGGGCGCCGCAGAGGGGGGGCACGCCGTGCTGCACCCGGGGGGGGTGCGCCGCAGAGGGGGGTCACGCCGTGCTGCACCCGGGGGGGGGGGGGGGGGGTGCGCAGCGGCGACCCGCCCCGGGTGCCATTAGCCCTCGTTACGGCACTGTGGTGACCCTATTAGGCTCATTTTGACACAAATCGGAAGATGGGCATCCTTCTCACAGGGTCGTCCAAATCGGTATAATCGAAAGACGATTTTGGACATCCCCAACTGCTTTCCGTTGCAGGGACGGCCAAAGTTCAAGGGGACGTATCGGAGGTGTAGCGAAGGAGGGACTTGGGCATGCCTAACACATGGACATCCTCGACCCATAATGGAAAAAAAAAGGGCGTCCCTGACGAGCACTTGGACGACTTTACCTGGTCGTGTTTTTCTTATGAGCAAGGCACAAAAAGGTGGCCAAAATGACCAGATCACTACCAGAGAGAATCGGGGATGACCTCCCCTTACTCCCCCAGTGGTCACCAACCCCCTCCCACTCTAAATGTCATACTCAGGTCCATCACAGCAGTATGCAGGTCTCTGGAGCAGTTTTAGTGGGTGCAGTGCACTTCAGGCAGGCGGACCCACGCCCATCCCCCTCCCTACCTGTTATGTTTGTGGAGGAAACAGTGAGCCCTCCAAAACATAGTAACATAGTAGATGACGGCAGAAAAAGACCTGCACGGTCCATCCAGTCTGCCCAACAAGATAAACTCATATGTACTACTTTTTGTGTATACCCTACCTTGATTTGTATCTGTCCTCTTCAGGGCACAGACCGTATAAGTCTGCTCAGCACTATCCCCGCCTCCCAACCACCAGCCCTGCCTCCCACCACCAGCTCTGGTACAGACCGTATAAGTCTGCCCAGCATTATCCCCGCCTCCCAACCACCAGCCCTGGCACAGACCATATAAGTCTGCCCAGCACTATCCCCGCCTCCCAACCACCAGCCCCGCCTCCCACCACCGGCTCTGCCACCCAATCTCGGCTAAGCTCCTGAGGATCCATTCCTTCTGAACAGGATTCCTTTATGTTTATCCCACGCATGTTTGAATTCCGTTACTGTTTTCATTTCCACCAGTAAATTGCAGGGGCGTATCTGGAATCCGGCGGTAGGGGGGGGCCAGAGCCAGAGAGGGGGGGGGCACATTTTTGCCTCCCCCTCCCCCCCCCTGCTGCCGCCGCCACTCTCCGCCCCCCGCCCCGCCGTCAACCCTTCCCCGCTGCTTACCTTTGCTGGCGGGGGCCTCAACCCCCGCCAGCCGAGGTCCGACCCGAAGTCTTCATATTTCGTCTTCCTCCGACTCCTCCGTGGCCATGCTGTAAGTAACGCTGCTGATTCGTTAAATCCAGTTCGGAGTCTGACGTCGCCGCACGCGTACAACGTGCGGCGACGTCAGACTCCGAATCAGCAGCGTTGGGGGTTGGGGGCCCCCCGCCAGCAAAAGTAAGCAGCGGGGGAGGGTTGACGGCGGGGAGGGGGGCCAGGGCGAAATCTGCGGGGGCCCAGGCCCCTGTGGCCCCATGCAGATACGCCCCTGGTAAATTGTCCAGCACGATCATTGGTTGAGCTTTGCTGCTGGATGTGGGGATTTACGTTGGATCGGTGAGGTAAGCCTTTTTGAAGAGGTTGGTTTTTAGTGATTTTCTGAAGTTTATGTGGTTATGGATTGTTTTTACAGCTTTCAGGAGTCCATTCCATAATTGTGTGCTTATGTAGGAGAAGGTGGATGCGTAAGTTGTTTTGTATTTAAGTCCTTTACAATTTGGGTAATGTAAGTTAAAACCAACCACAAACCCACTGTACCCAAATCTAGGTGCCCCCCTTCACCCATAAGGGCTGTGGTAGTGGTGTACAGTTGTAGGTAGTGGGGTTTAGAGGGGGGGGGGGTTGGGGGGCTCAGCAGACAAGGTAAGGGAGCTATGTTCCTGGGAGCATTTTAAGAAGTCCACTGCAGTGCCCCCTAGGGTGCCCGGCTGGTGTCCTGGCATGTCAGGGGGACCAGTGCACTACAAATGCTGGCTCCTCCCATGACCAAAGGGCTTGCATTTAGTTGTTTCTGAGATGGGCACCCTTGGTTTCCATTATTGCTGAAAATCAGAAATGACCAAGTCTAGGGATGACCATCTCTAAGGATGATCAAAATTTCTAGATTTCGGCGTCCCTGACCATATTATCGAAACGAAAGATGGACGTCCATCTTGTTTCGATAATACGGTTTCCCCGCCCCTCCATTGGGACGTTTTGTGAGGATGTCCTCTACAAAACTTGGGCGTCCCTTTTGATTTTGCCCCTCCATGCCTCCTACCTCTCAGAATTAGAGAACCTGTTAGTACTACTACTACTACTTAGCATTTCTATAGCGCTGCCAGGGTTAGGCAGCGCTGTACAAGTTTAAACACGGGGAGGGACAGTCCCTGCTCAAGAGAGCTTACAATCTAAAGGTAACAGACTACGTAGTCAGTGTAGGTAACAGGAATGGGGAAGGTGGTTAGGCGCCAAAAGCAAGGGAGAAGAGATGGGCCTTGAGTAAGGACTTGAAAATGGGCAGGGAGGGCGCATGGCGTATGGGCTCAGGAAGTCTGTTCCAGGCATAAGGTGCTGCGAGGCAGAAGGGGCGGAGTCTGGAGTTAACGGTGGTGGAGAAGGGTACAGATAGGAGTGATTTGTCCTGAGAGCGGAGGTTACGGGTGGGAACATACGGGGAGAGGAGGGTAGAGAGGTAATGGGGGGCAGCAGATTGAGTGCACTTGAAGGTCAATAGGAGAAGCTTGAACTGTATACGGTAGCGGATTGGGAGCCAGTGAAGCGACTTGAGGAGAGGGGTGATATGAGAGTATCGGTTCACGCGGTAGATAAGACGTGCGGCGGAATTTTGGACAGATTGAAGGGGGGATAGGTGGCTAAGCGGGAGGCCAGCGAGGAGAAGGTTGCAATAGTCAAGACGAGAGGTAACGAGCGAGTGGACGAGGGTTCGGGTGGTCTGTTCAGAGAGGAATGGGCGAATGTTAGCAGAGGTGGAAAGCTTATTCTATAATTTGAAAACATTCAAGGATATGAAATTAATGCAGACAAAATAGACTGATTCCTAGGGCAACCAGTAATGGGCCAAATAAGTAGGAAATCAATGTTTAACATCACAATTAGAGTTCGCCTTATACAAGAACAAAGAATTGAACAGATGGGATATTATTACCATTCTTGTTTTTTTCAACAGAATAGAGGATCAAACCAAAGGTAATGTCAACATTTCTTGATGCATTCTAACTTTGCCATGTAGGATCTCATTTACAACTTTTCAGTAGATAAACAGGATAGACTGTGGGGGATGCGGGCTATGAGCAGAGACTCATTGCAGGGCCTCCTTGCACAAGTATCTGCAAAAGTCAGTAGGGCCTGAAATGCATGGCCCTATGTGAAAAACACAGCTGCTCATGCATCAGGCTGGCCCTGAATACAATTTAGACATTAATTTTGGAAGTTTTAATCAAAAGATTTTATGCTGATGATGGGTATTTACCAATTAAAAAACACTTATTGTTCACCCCCTTAATGTAGGTAAAAGCAATAGTGTTTCACAAGTGTACCTTTCAGCATGTACATTTCACTTTTTATGTGCGTGGGTACAAAAGCATGTTGCATGCTGTATGCTGCAAGTTGCAAGCTGCCTGCATGTTTTCAAAACTGCCCTCCAGTGTAGAGACTAAGACCGCGGTGCTAAAATTAAATAAAGATAAAGGTGGATTGAGTTTAAGTAATTTTAGAAAATATTTCATAGCTGCTCAATTACTATTTCTGCTGCACTAGTTAATAAAAAAAACAGTGACACAGCATGAGCCAAAATGGAACAACTTGTTTTATCCTGAAATCCCCTTGTGGGTTCTGCCTTTCTTAACAGAGAGAAGCCTGGTGATATTGAATTCTGTGAATCCTTAGATAAATTGCAGTTTATGGGTTTGCAGAGAGGCTACAAAAAGCAATATATTAAAAGTGGATTTGTACACTTTGGGAGTAATTTGATAATGTTTTTACCGGATGTAAAGCATATTTTATATGCCGAAAAGGAGTAGTTTAGTGGTTAGTGCAGCAGCCTGAAAGCCAAGGGAACTGGCTTAATCCCCACTGCAGCTCCTTTTGAATCTGGGCAAATCCCTTAACCAGTGGTGTGCTGGAGCTGGCTCGCACCGGCTCGCAAGAGACGGTTATTAAATTTTCTTCCGGCTTGCGAGCCGGTTGTTGAAAATTGCGAGCTGGCTCTGGCTCTCCTCCCTCCCTCCGGATCCGCCTCACCGCCCGCTTGTTTTTTGAATTCTTCGGGGCAGGCAGTCTTGCCTGCCCGCTTCCAGTGCTGACTGTCCTCCCCTGCCAGTTTGCGCTTTAAAAATGGCTGCCGAGACTTCCCGAGGCGGCCTCGCGAGACTTCTGCTGAAGTCTCGGCAGCCATTTTGAAGCGCGAATCGGCAGCGGGGGACAGTCAGCGCTGGAAGTGGGCAGACAAGACTGCCTGCCCAGAAGAATTCAAAGAACAAGCGGGTGGTGAGGGAAAAGAATGGGAGGGAGGGAGGGAGGAGAAGAATTTGTCAAACAACTCGGGAGGGGGTGGCAGGGGGGAAAAGGGAGTCGCTGCTGGGCATGGGTGGATGGAGGGGGTCGCTGGGTATGGGTGCATGCAGGGCAGGGGAGAGGAGGGTCACTGCTGGACATGGGTGCAGGGCAGGGCAGAGGAGGGTCGCTGGATATGGGTGCATGCAGGGCAGGGGAGAGGAGGGTCAGTGGCATTCCTGGCCTGGATGGCACCCGGGGCGGAGCGCCGATGCGCCCCCCCCCACCCCGCTAAATGACACCTTCCCCCCCTCCGGCGAAATGACACCCCCCCCGGGTGCACGCCACTGGGGTGGGTGCTGCCGCACACGCCTGCTCCGAGTTCGCTAAACTTCACTTCGCTGCAGCTCCCTCTGCTCTGGAACAGGAAGTAACCTGCTCTGGGGCAGAGGGAGCTGCAGTGAACGAGCGACGAAGTTTAGCGAACTTGGAGCAGGCGCGCGCCGCAGCACCCCCCAGCGGCGTGCACCCGGGGCGGACCGCCCCCACCGCCCCCCCGCTTGGTACGTCACTGAGGAGGGTCACTGCTGGATATGGGTGCAGGGCAAGGCAGAGGAGGGTCGCTGTGTATGGGTGCATGCAGGGCAGGGGAGAGAAGGGTTACTGCTGGACATGGGTGCATGCAGGGCAGGGGAGAGGAGGGTCACTGCTGGACATGGGTGAATGCAGGGCAGGGGAGAGGAGGGGAGAGAGAAGAAATTCTGGACATGGATAGAGGAGCGAGAAGAGTGAGGAAGGAGATGAGATGAGGGAAAAGGAAGAGAGGAGAAAAACTGCACATGGATGAAGAAAATAGGCAGAAGCTGAGGACCAGAAATAAAGAAGAAAGGAGGAAAGGAAAGAAATAAATGGAAAGGAAGCCCTGGAAACGGAGTTAAGAGGACAGATAGCAGCAGAATCGGATACTGGGCCAGCATGATCAGAAAAACAGTCACCAGACAACAAAGGTAGAAAAAAATCATTTTATTTTCATTATAGTGTTTGGAAAATGTTCACTTTGAGAATCAGGTGCTCAACATTAAAAGTTTATATTTATTTACTTATTTATTGTTGGAATGTAATTGTATTTTACATGCATTGCCTGTCACCTATTATTTCTCTGTGATTACTCTGTGACCTCTGATGTGAATTACTTAGAGAGGTCACACAGCTATGCAACTTCCTGTGGGGGTTTAGATACAGCAGATGCAGCACATGGAGCACATGGAGCTCATGATCTCTCCTAACCTGAGAGGATCTATGGTGGTGTGAGCATCCATTACCATCTAAGCACATGGAAGGAGCTGATAATACAAATGTATAGTAATATGTATATATAAGCCTGTCTGATTATAATCTAACTACAAACTGTGAGTAAACAGATGTTTTGTTACTTCAACTTTAAAGTGACTCAGCAGTGAATTATTCAGGGGTGAATGAGAGAGAGATGAAGAAAGAAATTAACATTTCTAAAGCTGAAGCTGTGTGTACTAAAATCTGCTAATTATTTACTACAAATAATCCAACAAAAGGGTTATGGGCCCAGAGTCCAGGAATTGAAAAAGAAGAGAAATATTACCAGGCAGAAAAAAAGGCCACATTTTTCTCTTAAGTTTTAAAGGAAAGATTCAGTCTGTCTCTCTCTCCCCCCACACAGCAGACAGAAGGCTAAGAAAATGGCTGAGGGAAGAAATTCACCATTTTTCTATTCTCTCAAGGTGCCTAAATTAACTGAGTTTAATTATCGGCAGTGGGAACTAAGATTCATATGTCTCCTTCGAGCAAAAAGATTGAATATATGCTTAGACCAAGACAGAACAGCTGAAAATATGGCTGAATGGGACAATGCAAACTATTATGTGAAGTGCATGCTTTTGGAAGCTCTCTCAGAGAAACAAGCCATATTAGTGGAGGGAAAAGATACACCAAAGGACATTTTATATAAACTGAGAACTATGTATGCAACTACATATGCAAAGCAGCAACCAATTTGGCTAGCAGAGTTGAATGAAACCAAATTAAGGGATAAAAGTAAATGTAATGATCACATTATGCATCTTATGTCTTCATTTCAAAAGCTAGAACTTTCTGGAATTCCCATGTGTGATGCATTGAAAAGAGCATTTCTTTTTACCTCACTATCAAAGAAGTTTGATGTTTTTAGGTCTGTAAATGAGGCCATTGAAGGGCAATCTTTTGAACAGACAACATCAAAACTAAGGCAGGAATGCATAATAAATGATTCTGAGGAGATGTGTTCTCAAAGCAAGTCAGAGAGAAATGAAACAAATTTCTTGGCAAAGAACAGAGGAAGGCGGAGCTATGGGAAAACTCCACCCAAGGGCAAGCTGATTTGCTACTCATGTGGAAAGGAGGGACATGTATCTAAATGGTGTAAGGAAACACAAAACACTCCCTCTAGCTCACCTAAGCCAATGGAACTAAAGAATTTTCAAACCAGGAAATGTATGAAGGACAAAGATAAACACAAGGGCTTTCTAATGGCAGAAAAATCTTTGACTATGGTAAATAATAATTCAAATGAAAGTACTTGGATTTTGGATTCGGGGAGCACATGCCATTTAACCAATTGTAAGGATTTCTTTCAGGAAATGTGTCCAGAGGAAGGTATTCTTAAAACTGCAAACGCAGGGACTGCTAAGATCCAAGCAAAAGGTATTGGATTCTTAAAATGCAAAGTGTCTAATGAAGTTAAAGAAATTCCTGTAAGTGATGTCTTGTATATTCCCCAAGCAGTTTGTAATATGCTTAGTGTATCTACATTAGATAAGAAGGGATTTGTGATTCATTTTGAAAATAGTAAGTGCACAATCTCTAAAAATGATGAAGTGTATGCTGAAGCTTTTATGCATAATGATGTTTATAAACTGAGCATTTCAGGTGAAGCCTCACATATGGCGCAAGTAAGGAAGAATGATGGTAAATGTAGTCTGGAAATCTGGCACCGCCGCCTGGGACATCGTGATTCTAAGGTGATCCAGGATCTTTACAGTAAGCAACTAGCCACCGGCATTCAGATAAGTGCAGATGCTGGTAAAATGGAGAAATGCATAGACTGTGTTACTCAAAAGGTGTGAGACCCTCATTTCCTGCATACACAGGAAATAGGAGTAATAAAGTACTGGACTTAATACACAGTGACTTATGTGGACCGTTTAATATCCCATCATTGGGAAATAACAGATTTGTGCTAATATTCTTGGATGATTTCTCTAGATATTGTGTGGCCTATTTGCTGAAAGAGAAAAGTCAAGTCACAGACATGCTGAAGAAATACGTAGCCATGGTGAGCAATAAATTTGAAAGAAAACCAAAGGTTCTTCAGACCGACAATGGTGGTGAGTTCACTTCACAAAGCATGCGCACATTTCTAGAACAAGAAGGCATTCAGCATATCACAACAGTAGCTTATACACCAGAGCAAAATTCTGTTGCAGAGAGAAAATTTAGGTCACTTGTGGAAATGACCAGATGTATGCTGTCAGATAGCAATCTCCCTAAAAGACTATGGGGGGAAGCCATTCTCACAGCAGTGTACCTACAAAACAGAATGCCAACTAAAGGCGCTGAGCGCACACCACATGAGACATGGCATGGTAGGAAGCCAAACCTGTCACACATAAGAACATTTGGAAGTACAGCATATGCTCATGTACCAAAGCAAAGAAGGCATAAGCTGGATTCCACAACAGAAAGGGGCATTTTAGTTGGCTATACTCCAGGACACAAAGGATATAGAATTTTGAATCTGAAAACTGGCATTGTTGGCATAAGACATGTTACATATTTTGATGAAAACAAAAGGGTTGATAAAGGCTGGATTATCCCAGATGAGCCTTATCATCCAGAATATGAAACTAGAACCATAATAGACATGCCAGTGTATATAAATGCCATACCAAGGCAGATGTCTGAAAGCAACTCATCTGTATCTAACGAGGAACAGGCAGAGGAAGCAGACACAGAAAGGATCATTGAAGAAGACAGTACAGTTGGAGAAGGGGAATCAATTGGAGAAGAACTCTCAGATTTAGAGGATGCGGAAAGGTCGGACCAACCTGTTGTCAGACGCTCATCCAGGGAAAACAAAGGTGTTCCACCCCCAAGACTGTCTTACCTAACAAAGTCAGCAGAAGCTCAAGAGCCCTTAACATGGGATGAGATTGAGAAAATGCCAGCAGAAGAAGCTGCTGAATGGCATAAAGCTGCACAAGAAGAAATTGATGCATTGGATAAAAATAATACTTGGATTCTTACAAAATTACCTCCTGGCAAGAAAGCTATAGGATGCAAATGGGTATTCAAGTTAAAAAGGAATGCACAAGGAAAAGTGGAAAGGTATAAAGCCAGATTAGTCGCAAAGGGATATCTTCAAAAATATGGAGAAGATTTTGATGAAGTGTTTGCACCTGTAGTGAAACACACGACAATCAGAACACTTCTGAGCATTGCAGTCTCAAAAGGCATGCAAGTCAAACACATTGATGTGAAAACAGCGTTTCTTCACGGAGAAATAACTGAAGACTTGTACATGGAACAGCCAACAGGTTTCATAAATACAAAACAAAGACAGCTAGTGTGTAAATTAAACAAAGGTCTTTATGGATTAAAGCAAAGTGCAAAATGTTGGAATGAAAAATTGCATGAAATATTGACAAATTTAGGATTTAAGCAAGGTGAAGCAGATAAATGTTTGTACACTAGGTGCACAAATGGACAATATGCATACATTTTAGCTTTTGTTGATGATCTGCTCATTGCAAGCAAAAGTGAGCAAGAGTACAAGGACATTGTAAAGTGTTTAAACCACAATGTTGAGATAAAAGAACTTGGTAATGTGTCATACTATCTTGGTATAGAAATTGAGAAACAAAATGATGGTTCTTATCTTCTAAGCCAGAAGCAGAAAATAAATGAGCTTATTGAAAGTTTAGGTATGCAAGATGCCCAAGTTGTAAACACTCCCATGATCACTGATTTTCTGAAGGATGAAACAGTAAGAGAACCTTTACCAGATAACATCCAATATAGATCAGCCATAGGTAAGCTTTTATATCTAGCTACCACATACAGGGCTGATATAGCAAATGCAGTAGGAATTTTGAGCAGAAGGGTCAGCTCACCTACCAAATCAGATTGGACTGCAGTTAAAAGGATGGTAAGGTATTTAAAGGGTACCATTGATTGTAAATTAAAGATTTCAGCCAATAGTAATCCAAAACTAATATGTTACTGTGATTCAGATTGGGCAGGGGATCATTCTGATTATAAATCCACAAGTGGATATGTGTTTATGTATGGAAATGTACAAATTTCATGGGCCAGTCATAAACAAAGTATTGTGAGTTTGTCTTCTACAGAAGCTGAATACGTGGCCGTATCGGAAGCGTGCAGAGAACTGATGTGGATTGAAAAACTTTTGCTGGATTTCGGAATAGCTGAAAAGAGACCAATCCAGATAATGGAAGATAATCAGAGCTGCATCCGACTGTCACAGAATGACAAGGTTCAGTCACGCACCAAGCACATCGCAACGAAATACCACAACGTGCGAGAGTTGGTGAAAGAAGGGGTCATCAGTCTACACTATTGTCACACCAGTGAGATGACAGCTGACATCATGACCAAACCGTTACCCAGAGAACGTTTTGTGAATCTGCGTATAAAGCTTGGACTTTGTATGAATAAATAATTGCATGACAGTTATGCATGAGAAGGGGTTTGTTGGAATGTAATTGTATTTTACATGCATTGCCTGTCACCTATTATTTCTCTGTGATTACTCTGTGACCTCTGATGTGAATTACTTAGAGAGGTCACACAGCTATGCAACTTCCTGTGGGGGTTTAGATACAGCAGATGCAGCACATGGAGCACATGGAGCTCATGATCTCTCCTAACCTGAGAGGATCTATGGTGGTGTGAGCATCCATTACCATCTAAGCACATGGAAGGAGCTGATAATACAAATGTATAGTAATATGTATATATAAGCCTGTCTGATTATAATCTAACTACAAACTGTGAGTAAACAGATGTTTTGTTACTTCAACTTTAAAGTGACTCAGCAGTGAATTATTCAGGGGTGAATGAGAGAGAGATGAAGAAAGAAATTAACATTTCTAAAGCTGAAGCTGTGTGTACTAAAATCTGCTAATTATTTACTACAAATAATCCAACATTTATGTCATTTTATCCCACATTAAACATGAATTAGATTGGAACCTGGGATCATTTAATTTTTTTTTCCTGGAGAGAGTAATGCTTTGCCCCCCCCCCCCCCCCCCCCCCGGCTATAGCCAGCTCTGCAATTTTTTTGGGGGGGGGCACAGAGGTGGACGGGGGGGGGGGGCGCAGAGGTGGACGGGGGGGGGGGGGCGCAGAGGTGGATGGGGGGCGCAGAGGTGGACGGGGGGGGGGGGCGTCGAGGTGGCCGGGGAGAGAGCCTGTTGTTAAAAATTTACCAGCACACCACTGCCCTTAAGCCTCCATTGTCTCATGTACAAAATAAGTATCCGTATATAGGCACCCGATCAAAAGAAACTGGTCAAAAGAAACTGGTCAAAAGAAACCAGACAAAAAAGCTCCCAACAAAAAAAGTTCCCAACATAAAAGTCCCTGACAAAATAGACTCCTGACAAAAGGGCTTGATTAAATAGATTTATTTTTGAATGGTATGAATTTGAAGGGTACAAAGAAGTGGAGGAGCCATAAAATTACTGAGAAAGTCCACGGCTTGTCACTTGAAAGTCCTGGCACCTGCCTATGGCTTGACTTCACTATCCACACTTGGTATCTAGTGAGAATCATAAATCTGTTTTGTTGTGGGTTTTTTTTTTTGTAAAGGTTTTATTTTGGGAGGTTTTTTTGTCATGGTCTGTTTTGGTTTTAGTCTGTTTTGTTGGGTTTTTCTGTCAGGTTTTTTTTTTGTATGGTCTATTATGTCAGGGTTCCACCCCTGTGAATGCCTACAAAGTAGTACATCTATAAGTGTGTACCATCTTTTCAGCACACCTACGTATATGCACATTTTCAGCCATGAGATTGTATAAGAGGCGACGGCCAAAGGAGGGATGGGATTTGATATGCCACCTGTCTGTGGTTACAATCAAAGCAATTTACATATTATATACAGGGCACCCCTACATAATAGACCATACAAAAAAAAACCTGACAAAAAACCCCAACAAAACAGACTAAAACCAAAACAAACCATGACAAAAAAAACCTAAAAAAAAACCCTATACAAAAAAACCCACAACAAAACAGATTTATGATTCTCACTAGATACCAAGTGTGGATAATGAAGTCAAGCCATAGGCAGGTGCCAGGACTTTCAAGTGACAAGCCGTGGACTTTCTCAGTAATTTTATGGCTCCTCCACCTCTTTGTACCCTTCAAATTCATACCATTCAAAAATAAATCTATTTCATCAGGCTCTTTTGTCAGGAGTCTATTTTGTCAGGGACTTTTATGTCTGGTTTCTTTTCATCGGTTTCTTTTGACCGGGTGCCCATAGGGGTATACTTTGGAAAGACACAAGGCAAAGTTGTGATGGAGACATCGAGTACACACACATGCATCAAATTTCAAGTTTATTAGGACTTTCTATCCTGTCTACTGGACCTCCATCTAGGTGGCATACAAGTAGGGAAAGGGTAGGGCAGTATGATGAACAGGACTGTGTGGGACAGCGATAGGATTACAATATTGATAGGACAGAAAGGGGAGGGCTTACCAACTTTGGAGCTGCTGTAAATTTCTGCGAATGCATTTGTGCACTACTAGGAGTCATACAAGTGTATTTTAAAAAGGCATGTAGGCACCTGGGTTGCCTTTATAAAACCACGCCTTTTTGGACGTTTTGCCTAAATGAGCTGCTTAAAATTACCATTAACATATAATGTTATTTATTTATTTATTTGTATTTTATTAATTTATATTCTGCCTAAACACTAGGCAGATTACAATAAAAACATCTATTAACTTCAAATATCTATATGGACAACAAACATGAGAACCAAACATAAAACACACTGCAAAATCTATCTGATTTGTGCCTACAGCTACACCTCACACCAGTGGATATGCCAAAAGAAACAAAAATTTTCAGCAGTTTCTTAAATGAACTACGCTCCTAGTATAATGTAGAAATCCAGGTAATTTGTTCCACAAACGTAGTCGTGCAATAGAAAATGCAGCTGCCCTTAAATCTCCATAGAACCCAGCGTCTAAGTTTAAAGTCATAAACAACGGGACCGCTGGCCAACATGCAGCATGTTTCACCTTTGCTGCATCAGGGTCTGGTCTACTCAATGTTCAAAGATACTTATTTGGACAGCCACTGAATTTTTGCTTCTGTATGGATAATTTTTAGGACTGCCTCCGCCCCTCCCCTAATCTGGCCTGTAATTCTACAGATAGTATCATGCCATTTTGTGATTTAAGTGGCCTGACACTATGGGGATCTTTTACAACTGCCAGCCATTGACCAAGCGGTAAGGTCTTACACGGTAACCGGCCGGTTATGGTCTACATACGTAAAATGCCTATTACTGCCCCATTACTGCCTGCACGCCAGAAAACAAAAATATTTTCCAGTGAGCGAAAATGAAATTACCGCAAGGGCCACAAGGTAGCCGGGCGGTAACTCAAAATTGACGCGCGTTGGGCGCATGTAGGTGCTTACGTGGCTTAGTAAAAGGGCCCCTACCTGTACAATTTTTGACATTCTGTTGATAAGCCAGATTTGAATTGTCCATAGGGGCCTAGGGGCCCTTTTACTAAGCCATGTAGGCACCTAAGCGCACCACATTGGAGTTACCGCTCAGTTACTGTGTGGCCCTTGCAGTAATTTCAATTTTGGTGCCCGTTCGCTACACACGTCTGAAAAATATTTTTTATTTTCTGACGCGCGTAGACCATTACCGCCTGGTTACCGCATGAGACCTTACCGATAGGTCAATGGCTTGCAGTAAGGTTTCAGACCCAAAATGGATGCACGATAATTTTCATTTTGCCGCATGTCCGTTTTCGCAAAACAAAAAGGCATTTGTTTTGTAGGTGCGTTAAAAAATTATTCTACACACACCCAAAACATGAGTCTACACTACCACAGGTCATGTTTCAGTGCACCTTAGTGAAAGGACCCCTAAATGCTTACAGCTCTAAGAGGGAGAGTTGCCCATGGCGGTAAGCCCAACATCCGTGCTGGGCAAAGTGATAGAAACTATTATAAGGAATAAAACTAACGAAGACATAGACAAACATTTTTTTATTGGGATAGAGTCAACATGAATTCAAACAAGATAGTATTGCCTTACTAATTTGCCTCATTTCTTTGAAGTAGTGAATACATATCTGGATAAAGATGTACTGGTTGATGTAGTGTATCTAAATATTTTAGAAAACATGGACAAAGTCCCTCATGAGAGACTCCTGAGAAAATTAAAAAGCCATGGGATAGGAGGCAATGTTCTATTGTAGATTGGGAACTCGTTAAAAGTTAGAAAACAGAGGGTAGGGTTAAATGGCCAATTCTCACAATGGAAAAAGGTAAATAATGAAGTACCCCAGAGATTTGTACAGGGATCAGTGCTACTTAACCTATTTATAATGATCTAGAAATGGGAATGACAAGTGAGATGATTAAATCTGCAGATGACACAAAACTATTCAAAGTTGTTAAATCACATGCAGACTGTGAGAAAGCCAGATGAACTTAGGAAACTGGAAGACTGGGCGTCCAAATGGCAGATGAAATTTCATGTGGACAAATGCAGAGTGATGCACATTGGGAAGAATAATCCAAATCATAGTTACTTGATGCTAGGTTCCACATTAGGATTCACTACCCAAGAAAAGATTTAGGTGTCAGTGTGGACAATATGTTGAAATCTTCTGCTAAGTGAGTGTGTGGCAGTGACCATAAAAGCAAACAGAATGCTAGGAATTATTAGGAAAGGGATAGAAAATAAGACAAAAAATACTATAATTCCTGTGTATCGCTCCATGGTGTGCTTGAGTATTGTGTGCAATCTGGTTACCATATCTCAAAAAAGATATAGAAGAATTAGAGAAGGCTCAAAGAAGGGTGACCAAAAAGATTAAGGGGATGGAACTGCTCTCATATGAGGAAAGGCTAAAGAGGTTAGGGCTCTTCAGCTTGGAAAAGAGGGAGATGTGATAGAGGTCTACAAAATCTTGAGTGGAGTTGAGCAGGTGAACCTGAATCAATTGCTTACTCTTTCAAAGACGAGAGGATGCTGCATAAAATTACATGGTAATACTTTTAAAATGAGTAGGATTTTTTCACTCAATGAATAGTTAAGCTCTGGAACTTGTTACCAGAGGATGTAGCAACAGTAGTTGGTGTGTCTGGGTTTAAAAAAGGTTTGGACAAGTTCCTGGAGGAAAAGTCCATAAACTACTATCAAGGTAGACACAGGGAAAGGCCATTACTTATCTCTGGGATTGGTAGCATAGAATCTTTCTTCTCTTTGAGATTAGGCAAGGTACTTGTGATCTGCATTGGCAACTGTTGGAGAATGCTAGGCTAGATGGACCATCAGTCTGACCTAGTATGGCTATTTTTATGTTCTTATGATAGAATGGTAACATATTAACATAGTAGAAGAGGGCAGATAAAGATCTGTATGGTCCATCCAGTCTGCCCAACAAGGTAAACTTATAGCATAATGTATGATGTGATATTACATATGAATACTTGATCTTGATTTCTACTTGCTATTTTCAGGGCACAGACCAAAGAAGTCTGTCTGCCACTGGACTTATTCCCCATTTACTGAAGCTATCATCAAAGCTCCATTCCAGCCCATCCAGATCTGTCCAGCCATGGTCAGGACACAGACCGTAGAAGTCTGCCCAGCATTGGCTTTGTTTCCCAGTTGCTATCTAAGCATTTCAAAGTTTGTTTGGTTCCATTATCTTTCTATACTGGTTTCCATTGTATTTATCCCACACACTTTTGAATTCCATTACCATTTTCACCTCTCCATCTTCCACGGAAGGGCATTCCAGGTATCTACCAACCTCTCTTTGAAAAAAATACTTTGTTATGTTATTCCTGAGTCGTCCCCCCTGCAGCCTCAATTCATGTCCTCTAGGTTCTACTGCCTTCCTGTTTCTGGAAAAGGTTTGTTTGTATATATTTTTATTTATTTGTTTGTTACATTTGTATCCCACATTTTCCCACCTATTTGCAGGCTCAATGTGGCTTACATAGTACCGTAGAGGCCATCTCTCTCCTCTTCAATCAATCCAAAGCTCTGTTGCACGACTCATTTTCCATCAAAGTCGCTATGCCCATATTAGCCCTCTCCTTAAGTCACTTCACTGGCTCCCTATCCGTTTCCGTATTCTATTCAAACTTCTCCTATTGACCTATAAGTGCATTCACTCTGCCATTCCCCAGTACCTCTCCACTCTTGTCTCCCCCTACGTTCCCCCTCAAGTACTCCGTTCTGTAGATAAATCTCTCTTATCCGTCTCTTTCTCCTCTACTGCTAATTCAAGACTCCGTTCCTTTTGTCTCGCTGCACCTCACGCCTGGGATAGACTTCCCGAATCTGTACGTCTAGCCCCGTCCTTAGCCGTTTTCAAGTCCAAACTCAAATCTCACCTCTTTACCATTGCTTTTGACTCCTAACTCACTTACCCTGTTCTTTTTTACTCACCTCTTTATTCCCTTACCCTTAATTGTTCTGTCCATTTACCTGTCTTATCTAGATTGTAAGCTCTTTGAGCAGGGACTGTCTTTTGTGTATGGTGTAAAGCACTGCGTATGCCTTGTAGCGCTATAGAAATGATAAGTAGTAGTAGAGGCGTTCACCATCTCCGATAGACAGACAGATACAAAGAGTTGTTGTGGTCGATTAAGGTTCATGTGTTGTAGACACATTAGGAATCGTAGAGAGGAAGAGTTATGCAGAGTCTGTAACAAGCTTTGATTTTGTTGTGTTGCAGGGTTTAGGTACTTAGGTTGGGTCGATAGGGTAAGCCTTTTTGAACAGATTGGTTTTTAGTGATTTCCGGAAGTTTAGGTGGTGGTACGCCGTTTTCACAGCTTTTGGTAGTGCGTTCCACAATTGTGTGCTTATGTAGGAGAAGCTGGATGCATAAGTTGATTTGTATTTGAGTCATTTGCAGTTTGGGTAGTAGAGATTTAGGTATGTTCGTGTTGTTCCGATTGTGTTTATTGTTGGTAGGTCTATGAGGTCTGTCATGTAGCCCGGGGCTTCGCCGTAGATAATTTTATGGACCAGGGTGCAGATTTTGAAAGAAATACGTTCTTTGATTGGTAGCCAGTGTAGTTTTTCTCGGAGGGGTTTAGCGCTTTCGAATCGTGTTTTTCCAAATATAAGCCTGGCTGCTAGGTTTTGAGCGGTCTGAAGTTTCTTTATGAGTTGTTCTTTGCATCCCACATACATTCCATTGCAGTAGTCTGCATGGCTCAGTACCATTGATTGTATCAGGCTGTGAAATGTTTCCCTTGGGAAGAATGGTTTCACACGTTTGAGTTTCCACATTGAGTGGAACATTTTCTTAGTTGTGGAGTTAACTTGGCTCTCGAATGTAAGGTTATGGTCGATAGTGACGCCGAGGATTTTCAGACTGTCTGAGATAGGGAGTGTATAGTCTGGGTTGTTTATACTTGTGGGTTTGTACGTATTGTGTCGGGATGAGAGGATGAGACAGTGTGTTTTATCTGTGTTGAGTTTTAATTGAAATGCATTTGCCCATGAGTTCATGATGTTTAGGCTGAGCTTGATTTCGTTGGAGATTTCTGTCAGATCGTGTTTGTAAGGTATGTATATTATGATGTCATCTGCATAGATGAATGGGTTGAGGCCTTGGTTGGATAAGGACTTGGCTAGTGGAGTCATCATTAGGTTGAAGCGGATTGGTGATAGTGGTGATCCTTGAGGTATTCCACAGTCGGCTTTCCACTGTGATGATATGTTTGAATTTGATTTCACTTGGTATGTTCTATCTATCTATCTATCTATCTATCTATCTATCTATCTATCTATCTATCTATCTATCTATCTATCTATCTATCTATCTATCTATCTATATTTCAAATATTTGAATGTCTGTATCATATCACACCTATCTCTTCTTTCCTGCATGGTATACATCTTCAGGTATACTTACTGGCCAGAATCAGAGTGGCGTAATAGGGTTCTGGAAGCAGCCACTTTCAACAGCCCCATCCATGCTTATTGCAATGACTAGGTTAAATGGGATGGATGGTTATAAAATGGGGAACACCCCAGGTAGTGTAATAGCTGTGTGGCTTACGCTATTCTCTCAGAAAGACAAAACAGAGACCAAAAGACAGGAAAAGGGAGGTTTTATTACCCACTACAAAAGTAGCTGGTATCTGTAGAACAATAGTAATCTCACAAAACCTAACATCAGTAACTTTGGTAATTGTAAAAAGTCAGGCTAATTATATAAAGAACAGACATATCACGGGCTCTGAGCTTCGACAGTTCTGAAGAGTATTATACATACTGTAGAAACTATCATATGAAGGACACAAAGCTGAGAGAATGGAGAGATAAACAAACAAAAGAATGAAGAAAGAATGAAAGATTCTTAGCTGCAAAGACCAAGTCCCCACCCATGTACATTAGGAATGTATTTTTTGCTTTAGTATATGTGAATATTTTACATGAAGATTAGTGAATAACATGTCTTTCTCTACAGTAGTCGCCATTAAAAATTCACTACAGTGCAGGTCAGTTATGACTAAGCCAGAAGCTCAAAGGAACAGGAGAAAACAGACAGGCCCATCTACTCTCCCAAGAATTGTAATAAATAAAAACTAAATAACTGAAGCAAAACCAAAGATTTTACTTTCATGCCCAGATTTAATATTCCATTATCTTTACTGCAGGCTAACTGGACTTGATCAGCAGCTCCCAGTGACATCATATCGGTCACAGAGAGAGCAACATCCAAAGCTATGTCTGGGGGTAGCAATGCAGTTGAATATCATGGTAAGTAGCAAAGCTTTGAATATCACCAGTGTGCCAGTAAAGTGCACATATTACACAACAATGCACATATTTTCAGCTTATGGAGGCATTTCTCTGGGCAGAGAGAGGGAAATGACTAAATGAATAGGCACAGTTTTGAGGCAAAAAATGAGTCACTGAGAAAGTGGCACAGATATCTGCAGGTAGTTTCTCATCCTGTGCAGCTTTGCATTTAATATTGCTGCAAATGGCATGGGTTAAAACTGTCTGTGGGGTTTGCAAGATGGCACAGAAACCAATCTGAGACAATACTTCTTAGAAAAAGGTGTCAAGTATTCTCAGATTCAGAGTGTGACTATCAAACAACCATCCTAAAAAACGAAGAACGAAGGCAAAACAAGAGCGATTGAATATGAAGCACTATTAAGCCCAGCTGCATATTCTAAAGCCTCTAGGGGATAATTTTATAATGCATGGATGCACAAATAGTACACATATATTTTCACTGTGTGGGCACCGGCAAGTGTTCAAAACCAAAATATGCATGTACTTCTGCTTTGAAAATGACCCCAGGGAATTTATTCACATATATTTACACCTGCTCACTGGCATACACACAAATATCTTGGCTTAATTTACACTTTAAAATACTATATTATAATATTATTCATAAAAATGCTAACCCCTCTGCAGGCCCACCCCAAAGAATGACTCCACTCCGTTCTAGGTAAAATAATGCGTAGAAGTTTATCTGCACACGAGGAGAGCAATTTTGTAAAACCCAATTTCTTCATAGAAAACCGTGTTTTCCCTGTGGAAATGCCTTTTAAAATTTCCCTCCTATTGTGGAAGATGTAAAACAAATATTCAGGCCACATTACTTATTCATTAAAGGAAATACAAAGTTTCAGAAAGACAAAAAAAGGGATAAACTGTGCCATCCCCCAGCAGTTTTTCAATAGTGTTTGAAGGACATGTGTGGGAGACAATATAAGCTCTTACTGCAGCAGTACTAATTCTTTACCAATTACCTTAAGCAAGCCTCTTTCTTCAAAAGAGCTCTTCGTGCTTTCCTTCCTCTGTTCTGTAATGAATGAGTAATGCATTTTGCCTCAACTGAAAAACTAACTTGTGAATAGAGGCGTGTACCATGCTAGTCCACTTGGAGATGTAGAAATAAAAGGTCAACAAGCAAGCTAACTTGGGGCCCCTTTTACCAAGTTGTAGCAAAAGAGGGCCTGCGCTGGTTTCGGCGCATATTTTTGACACGAACCAAGGCCCCCTTTTTACCGCAGCTGGTAAAAGGGTAGTGTTTATTTTCTGCAAGAAATGGCCGTGCGACAAGTAAAGCACTAGCTGTGCGGCCATTTCCATTGAGGTGGCGGTAACCGATTACGCTGGGTACACCCTGGCACTACAAAAATAAATGTATATTTGTAGCACCAGATATGAAGCGC
Source organism: Microcaecilia unicolor (assembly GCF_901765095.1). NCBI lineage: Eukaryota > Metazoa > Chordata > Amphibia > Gymnophiona > Siphonopidae > Microcaecilia > Microcaecilia unicolor. The sequence continues at coordinate 43,531 of NW_021963304.1, read as the reverse complement.
TGGGGGTGGGGAAGTACCGCTAGGCTGCTGCGGTAGTCCGGCGGTACTTCCTGTTTAGTGAGTGGCTTACCACCGCTTTGTTAAAGGGGCCCTTAGTACATTTGTGAGTGGCTACAATCTCACTCTGCCTTCAACTCATTAAAGAAACATTATCTCCTGAAAAATAGTCATGAATGCATTTCATCAGCCCAAGAAAAAGTTATGACTTACAACTTGCTGGTTGACTTTCACATTTTTACACAAAATTGTTGAATTGTTCCTCTCAGTGCTTTCAAGCTAATGCAGTAACTCCTAAGTACTGAGAGGGCCAGCCGAAACACTAGAATACTGGAAGGACAGTAATACTGGTCTACTTAGGTAGAGAAAGAGGGATGGGTTAGAGTGAGAAGGTTAAGGAATAGAAATTTAGATCTGAACAGAGGTGACAAACATTCTATGGTAAGATATAGACACAATGGTGAGCGACTTCGAGGTAATGGAAAATTTCAGTCTTTAATAGAAAGAGCAGGAGGAAAGACAGGAAGCCAGCAGCAGATCTGTGTGGAAAAGAGGCCAATTTGAATCTGCAATGAATGTCAAGAGGGAACGACGAACAACACTTTCAGAATGACACTATCCTTTTTCCTTACTTGGTTATTTTAAATATTCTCAGAAGCCGGAGAGCCCGTAGCACACTGATTCCAAAGGAGGTCCCAGGTCTGAAAATGGCCCAGACCACTTCAAATATACTTCCCACTGTGACCTGCAAGAGCAAAACAGAGTGTGAAAGACATGCACTGTCTACAGGATGGTCACTTGAAGGGAACAAAACTGCAGTAAGTGAGACACAAGCCAACACGGGGTAAACCCAGGTGCAGATCTTCAAACTACTGCTGAAATTAAATTTTCAGGCAGCCGAGTGTTACCATTACAGAACTTTCCTCCCCTGCTATATCTGAGCTGTATGTTTATTCCACAGAGAGTTTTACTCAGTTGGTTTTTAATTTGGAACACAAAACATTCTGAGACTTCTCATGCGCAATTTGGTATTAAAACAACTGAACCATAATGCTCATGGCAACTTGAGATGGAAGATAGCAGAAAACTTATTAACTGGATAAAAATGCTTTGTGGACATACAGACATCTGTCAATCACTGAGACAAAAGATTTCATTCCTCTTGAATATTTCTGTATTCCGTTTAGACGATGAGCTCTTTTGGTAAAGGAAAAGAAAAAACCTGGGCCTCTTGAATTGATAATTTGGAAAACTAAATCATTCTACAGTCAAGATCATCTGTCTGTAAAGGAGGTGGGATTCAGGGCCTTCTGGATTCAGCATCAATTAGATATGTGAAAGGCAATTCCATAACTGGGAGTGCAAATTTACACACCCACGACACACGTAAATATATAGAATACTACCCACCAAAGTGCCAGCAGTGGGCCTAAGCACCATTCTGTAACAGTGCAAGTAAGTTACATATGGCCAGATTCAGTAAATAGCGTGCAAATTTCCTTATGCAAAATTGTGTGATATCCTGAGATACGTACGCAACTAAATTGGCAAAAGAGCAAATTAGCATCAATAACTGGGTGCTACAATCAATTACTGGCATTAATTGACAACAATTTGGATTTGTGCACGTTATACCAGGTCTATGGCTGGTGTAACTGCAGGTGCATTAATGCTAGGCACGTCGATACCGTGTTATGCTAGTGTTCAATAATGGAGTCTGGGCGCCCAAATGCCATTATAGAATAGGTTGTCACTGTCCAGCACTGGGGAGTCTAAATGGAGGCCCCACTTACAGAACTGCCTCCTTAGGGCCTGGGTCCTAGTGAAATTCCAGCGAAGCTGACAGTTGGTCTCAATCCGCCCGATATTCAGCTTGCAAAAATAAGTGGGCTGAAGTTACCTCGGATAGTCAATGCCGGGGCACGTATGGCTCCTCCTGGAATTGAATATCTGCCGTCACCCCGAAGTTAACTGGGCACCAGTTGCACTCTGACTGGCACTGTTCCCTCTAAGCTGAGCATGAGTCCTCCAACTGCACTGCTGCCAGCGGGGGGCAGTGCTTCAATATTATGTTTTCAATCACGAAGGTCAGGCAGGTTCCCTGGAGTCCTGCAGGACTTGCCTGTCCCTCACTATTCAGAATGTTATATTGAAACAGTGCCTCCCACTGGCAGGACTGCAGGTGGAGGACTGCCACTCAGCTTAAAGGGACCAGTACTGACTGGGGCCCGGTTAACTTTAGAGCATAAAGCTAGGACAACCTTTTTGTTGTCCACAATTTATGCAGTTCCTTACATATTGGAGAACACTGCTAACTGGATAAGTAAATATTCTGCCCCTGGCTCGCCCCTTATCTAACTGGTTAGAAGATGGCCAGTTAGTGGTGATATTCAGCAGCACTATCCAGTTAAGTGCTGCTGAATAGCATGTGCTAGGTTGCACAGCAGGGTTTAACCAGGCAGGAATCTCTCCTGCCTGGTTAAACCCTTCTGAATATTGGGTGGAATGTTTAGTAAGTCAATCTATTTTGGCTTTCCTAGTCCATGGAATTCCTCTATATAGTCGCCGCATCTCAAAAAAGATATAGAGGAATTAGAAAAGGTACAGAGAAGGGCGATGAAAATGATAAAAGGGATGGGATGACTTCCCTATGAGGAAAGGCTGAAGCATCTAGGGCTCTTCAGCTTGGAGAAAAGACAGCTGAGGGGAGATATGATAGAGGTCTACAAAATAATGAGTGGAGTGGAAGGGTAAATGTGAATCATTTGTTTACTCTCTCCAAATATACTAGGACTAGGGGGCATGCGATGAAGCTACAAAGTAGTAAATTTAATACAAATCAAAGAAACTTTTCTTCACTCAATGTGTAATTAAACTCTGGAATTTGTTGCCAGAGAATGTGGTAAAGGCAGTTATCTTAACAGGGTTTTAAAAAGGTCTGGTCGGCTTCCTAAAGGAAAAGTCCATAGACCATCATTAAATTGATTTGGGGGAAATCTACTGCTTATTTCTGGGATAAGCAGCATAAAATATACTGAACTTTTTCAGGATCTTGCCATTTGTCCACTGTTGGAAACAGGATGCTGGGATTGATGGACCTTTGGTCTGTCCCAGAGTGGCAATACTTATGTACTAAGTTGCAGTTTAATTTTATGAAATTTAGTAATGCCGTACACTGGAAAAAGTACATAAAATATTTTATACAACAGAAAACTATAATTCAATCAGTATCCTTCTTCCTTAAATGCTTGCAGTACAAAACATAGATCAATCATTTTGGACACAACTTTATAAACGAGACATAGGTTGACTGTAGGTGTGCGAGTACTGATGAACTTTCAAAACGCATGCCTTAGGGAATGGTCAGCCAGTTGAAGAAACTGATCTATCTTACAAAAACTACCTCTGGTGTGGATTCCAGAAACTAGCTATCTTGTGCTTTAGCAGTGATCTTGTTTCTTATAGCTAAAATTTACAAAGAAGACATACTTTACCATTAAGTTCAGCTATAAAAATTTTAGGTATCATGCTCAACTCTCGATTGACTTTCGAACTTCTCAATACTTCATTACTGAGGTTGTTTTGTTGCCTTACCTCTTATTAGGTCTATAAGACCAAATGTAGAAAAGGCAGCTTTGCATAAACTTGTTCATACTCTGGTTTTATGTAGATTGGTTTATGCAAATTCTTTATTTAATGGACTCCTTAAATATACAATCACTAGACTCCAAATAATTCAAAACTTAGCAATTAAGGTTGTTGCAGGAGCCAAATGTTCTGATAGGGACTCACTCCTGTCACAGGAAGCTCATTGGCTACCTTGTTTTTACTGCATGAAATTTAAAATCCTTTCTTTGACTCACAAAGTGTTTTATTATGGACGGGCCCAATATCTGGGTAACCTCTTAATTCCTTACTGTCCATCTCATACATTAATATCCCAAACCCAAAATAGATCGGTTATACTACCTCTTTCAAGCGCAAGATTGAACGCCACCCATGAATCTGCTTTTTTTTTTATTTGGCCTCTATATTATGAAATTCTTTCCCTGCTCATATATGATTAGAACCTAGACTTGAACATTTTAAGAAGGAATTAAACACTTAGGCCCTGATGCTCACAACTCCGGCGCTGAACGGAGCAAGGCCGAAGTTTACCGCTGGAACAGCGCCCCAAAATAACTTCCTCATGCTCAAAGCTAATAGTATGGAAATAATATGTACACTTTTAGCTTTGAGCATGAGGAAGTAAAATCAGGATGCATCGGGTAGGGCACCATCATTTTGAGGCAGCACCTGCAGGAGGAGTGAGGAAGTGCTAGTCCCTCCTCCTTCAAAGGTACGAGGGGGAGTGGGCAACGCTAGACCACGATGGCTAGATTCTGGGAGGGGGGGGGGGTCAGGTTAGCACCTGGCAAGGGTCCCAGTGGACCACCAGAATACTATATACTTGCAGAGAGGGGTTATATGTTTGGGGGGTGGGGAGCCTGGAGGCGCGTGCAAGTGCATGCTGAAGAATCTCCCCATTCCTTCCCAATGCCCTGGGAAACCTTGGTGTAGGGTTTGCTGCTGGAGCAGCGTCCTTGTTTCACACACTGCCCGCTGAGCATTGATGACCCTATTTAGCATGCATTTGCATGCAATTAGCATTCACAGACAGTGAATTCATTGTTTCACGCGCTCACCGGCTCTGAACATTCCACAGTATCAAATGCAGGCGCCAGTCTGGCGCTAATGGCCTCTAACACCTACATCTGTGTCTAAGCATCGAGGCCTCATTTTTTTTTTTACTCTAGTGTTTTCTGGGGTTTAAATATTCAGTTTTAACAAAGAAGGTCACAAAATGGTTCTTCTTTCATTTGTGTCTCCCTATGTTGTTAAATTACCATTCTCTAAGTTTAACTAGAATTAGTGACTCTTTTAATTTTGAACCATTTTATTGTTAACCACTTTAATGAATCTTTTCTTGAAGGCTGGTATATCAAGTCTGATAAACAAATAAATAGATAAATATGAAGAACTAAAAATGCTTTCATTATGCCCTTGCCTTCACCATAAGGTAAAAGGGAGAATGTCCAGTTGTGATGAATCTCTATAGAGAGCAGAAAATCAGTGTTTATCAACTTCAGGCTGGCTACATACCCCACAGTCAAAGCAATTGAAGGAAGAGTGAAAGTAAAGGCGGGGTCCCATGCCGTAAACCTTTAATGACATCTCCAAGAGGAAGAGCCCTAGAAATAGGAACTCTGCATAGTCTGAAAGATAAAAAGACAATTGTATTTTATTTGCATATACTGTTCATATTTCCAGCATTTCAAAGCAAATAAAATATGCAGATATATAATATGTATGATTAAACATAGGAAGCTTACAGAGAAGGTTGGAAAGCCATTTGACTTGATTGTGGTGAACAATAGCCACACAAGCAGTGTTAAGGGCCACCACACTTAGAACCATCCAGTAAAAAACTTGGGATTTGACCATATGACGAACAGAGATGCGTAAGAGTCGCTCCTTGTGGCGGAAATAAGAGGCACCATCTACTTTTGTGCTCTTGATGCTAGCACGAGCAAGTGGAGTTCCTGGTAAAAGGAAGAGAGAAAAAAGAATTTACAGATAACAGCATTAGAGCACCCCTGAAATGAAAAATAAAATCATTTTGGAGGCAATTCTATAAATTAATGCCTTCTTTAGGTGTGCGAATTCCATAGGCTGGGTGTCAATTCTATAACGGTATCTGGGCACCAAGATATCATTAAAGAATACTAGTGTAAGTTGGCATGAGTTTACCCCAGTTTAGGCATGACCATTTATGCCATATCAATGCCTTCATGCACTAAGAGGCTCGTTTTCAAAGCACTTAGACTTTCAAAATTCCATAGGTTACTATGGAACTTACACTCTAAGTGCTTTGAAAGTGACATACATAAGTGATAGCATTCTATAAGTTACATATGTCCCTTGGAAACGTGCTCATGGCCTACCCATGCTCCAACCCCACGTAGGCATGCCAGAGTTTTTTTAACCTATCCAGATATGCCGAGGCACGTTGTATCTTGTGCTCAAATTCATAAAGGCAGAGGGCATTGATGGTGAGAAGCAGAGGGGAAGAGGAGGGGTAACAAGGATATGGGCATAGTTTGGGGGGATGAGGGGGGCACAGCCCCCCAAACAATCTGCCCCTTCCACAACAGTAAGGAAGAAAAACATATCCCTCTCCCACAAGTCCAGCATCACCCCCCCCCCCCCCCCCATGCGGGTATGGCGCCTCTTCATCATCCTGCTGGTATGCAAATGCTTGGTGGGTTGTTGGCACAGGCAGCTGAATACGGGCTGCCTCTGAGCCAGCCCCACCAAGGCCTTTCCTGTGTCATGTTCCACCTCTTTGATTTAACTGTGGGTGGGATACAGCACAGGAAATGCCCTGGCAGGGCCAGCCCAGAGGCAGCCCCGTATTCAACTGCCTATGCCAGCGACCCACCGAGTGTTTGCATACTGGGGAGGTGGTTATGAAGAGTTGCTGGACACATGCACAGAAGGGGCGATGAAGAGGTGCTTGACTCACATGGGGGGATAGGGAAAGAGAGAGGGGGTGAGATGCTGGACCTTGGGGGAGGGAAGTGAAAGCAAGAGACCTGGAGCAACGGAGGGAGAGGGGAGAGATCTTGGACCTGGGGAGAAAGGACAGAGAGAGAGGAGAGACCTGGAGAAAAGGGGAGGGGGTTAAGCAGAGAGAGAAACACACACACAGACAGATAGAACCTTGCCAGGAGAGAAAGAGGCTAGACCAGTGGAGGTAGGGAAAGAGATGCCAGATCACAGGGGTCAGGGATGGGAGGTGAAGGAGGAAGGGAGGAGAGAGGGGAGAAACTGGAAACTGGGAGGGACAGGGACAGGGACACAGAGAACAGATGTTGAGCATGGAGGGAGTGCAGGGACAGGAACATAGAGGGACAATGATGGACACAAGGGGAGATATGCGGGGATGATGAATATGAGGGGAGGAAAGGGATACTAGAGAGCAGATGCTAAACATAGGGAGGGGGAGTATAGGGACAGGGACACAGAGGGAACATGTGGAGGAGTGGCCTAGTGGTTAGGGTGGTGGACTTTGGTCCTGGGGAACTGAGGAACTGAGTTCGATTCCTGGCATAGGCAGCTCCTTGTGACTCTGGGCAAGTCACTTAACCCTCCATTGCCTGCCGCATTGAGCCTGCCATGAGTGGGAAAGCGTGGGGTACAAATGTAACAAAAAAAAAACATGATGGACAGGATGGATAAGGGATGACGAGGAAAGATGGATGGTGAACATCAAAGGAGAAGAAATATGAAAAGGACAGGAGACTCTAGAAAGAGTGTCAAGAAATAGAGAAAAACAGAAAAGAGACCTTGGGAGTACAGCAATGCCCAGACAACAAAGGTAGAAAAAAGTATTTCGCTTTTTTTCCAGAATTTATTAATTGTAAACTTTGGGGAAAAGCGTATCTTTGGTATCTTGCAAGTTAGTTTCTATTAGTATTACTATCACAGGTTTTAGATATAGGTCTGGAATGTGTTTGATTTTTGCAGGTTTTGCTTTTTTTTAAATTGGAGCTCTGAAGAGATTCTCTCTTTCCCTCCCCCAGGTCCCCTCACCTTGGGAGAGATGGTGGTATAGGGTGCTCACCTTACTTTTTTTTCCCCAGGGGCCCATTCAGCGCTAGCTGTGCCATTGGGCAAAACAACAAAGAAGCAATCGTGGGGCCACAGTCTCTTGGGCATGACTACTAGCTTTGTGGTCTCTCCTCCTCTGACTAAAATGATAGTGGGCATGGGACGACTTCCCTATGAAGAAAGACTAAGGAGGCTAGGGCTTTTCAGCTTGGAGAAGAGACAGCTGAGTGGAGACATGATAGAGGTATATAAAATAATGAGTGGAATGGAACAGGTGGATGTGAAGCGTCTGTTCATGCTTTCCAAAAATACTAGGACTAGGGGGCATGCGATAAAACTACAGTGTAGTACATTTAAAACAAATTGGAGAAAATATTTCTTCACCCAACGCATAATTAAACTCTGGAATTCGTTGCCGGAGAATGTGGTGAAGGCGGTTAGCTTAGCAGAGTTTAAAAAGGGGTTAGACGGTTTCCTAAAGGACAAGTCCATAAACCACTACTACATGGACTTGGGGAAAAATCTACAATTCCAGGAATAACATGTATAGAATGTTTGTCGTGGACAGGATGCTGGGCTCGATGGACCCTTGGTCCTTCCCAGTGTGGCATTACTTATGTACTTATGACGTTAGTTTCCTGTTTCCGAGGGGGTAAGATCAATATAGCTGGCAGCAGTGCGCACGTAGAGGCAAGGGCTTGCAACTGTCTTGTTTTTATTAAAAGGAGCTCTTAATTTGTAATGTAGTATTTGGAATATGTCAAGTTTTGAAATTTATACCTGCTATCTTTATTTTTTGCACAGTATGGGGGGGGGGGGGGGGGACACATGCTACTGTTCAGAGAAACTGTATTGTATTTTATCATGTGCAAAGTCTGTCTTCTTGGTAGTTCAGTTTAATTTTTGTCTATATATTTCTATTTTTAGCTTGGAGCTACTTATTCTATCTTTGGTGAGGGTCTGTCTGCGTCTGTGGAAGAGACCAGGTATTCTGTTAGCACTGAATGTCTGTGCTAAATCAATCAATACTAATCTGGCGTACTGATGTTCTAGTGTCCATCACAATATTTACAGTGCAGCCTTTTCTTAGGTAGACACTTCTTATGTCTCCTGGGAATTAATGCTATTAAGTATGGTAGAAATGCTCTATAGTTTGTGAGTGACATTTGTAGGATTTTGCATTACTTTAAAATATGCCCGATACTGGATTTGAATTCAGATTATACCTTTCTCAGCAGTAGCTCAAGGTACAGTTTTCTCCTGTTTCTGGAGGGCCTGCTGTCCAAGTGTGTACCTGGGGCAATGGGTGTTAAATGACTTGTCCAAGAAATCAAGGAGCCGCAGTGGGATTTGAACCCTGGCTTCCCTGGTTGGCAGTCTGTTGCTCTAACCATTAGCTACAGCTAATACAGATGATACCTATTCCAAACATGTTTGGTAACCCAACAATAAACTAAAGGCTTGCAGACCTGAATCCTGGTGGCCATTTGGTAACCTACTAAGCAAATCAGTTTTTGGTTGCTGGTAACCACAGGATTTCTGTTCAAGTGCTGCTGAACACTACTGTTCACCAGGGGCGTAGCCACAGGTGGGCCTGGACGGGCCCAGGCCCACCCATTTTCCCTCCAGGCCCACCCATCCACAACCTTCGTGCGCTGTCGCTGCCCTTTTGTCCCGCGGAGGCAGCGTTCAGCGTTTCCTTCCTGCCCTGTCTTCTCCCCAGGCTCCGCTGCATCGTCCCTGCAACTGCAAGTGGAATCGTTTTCCTTTTCGGCCGTCGCGCTGCACTGCCATACACACAGACAGCTTCGCTCCTCCCCCGCCGCGTCCATTCTGGCCCTCTCTGATGCACTTCCTGTTAGGGCCGGATGAACGCGGTGGGGCAGAAGCGAAGCTGCCTGTGTGTATGGCAGCGCAGCGCGATGGCCGAAAAGGAAAACGATTCCACTTGCAGGGACGATGCAGCGGAGCCTGGGGAGAAGACAGGGCAGCAGGAAGGAAACGCTGAACGCTGCCTCCGCGGGACAAAAGGGCTGCGACAGCGCGGGAAGGATGTGGATTTGCGGGCCTGGGGGGGAAAGTGGCTGAGCTGCTGGGACATAGGAGGGAGAGGAAGAAGGGACTGGAGGGAAGGAAGAGAGAGCTACTGGGACATGGGAGGGAGAGGAAGAAGGGACTGGAGGGAAGGGAGAAGCTGCTGGGACATGGGAGGGAGAGGAAGAAGGGACTGGAGGGAAGGGAGAAGCTGCTGGGACATGGGAGGGAGAGGAAGAAGGGACTGGAGGGAAGGGAGAAGCTGCTGGGACATGGGAGGGAGAGGAAGAAGGGACTGGAGGGAAGGGAGAAGCTGCTGGGACATGGGAGGGAGAGGAAGAAGGGACTGGAGGGAAGGGAGAAGCTGCTGGGACATGGGAGGGAGAGGAAGAAGGGACTGGAGGGAAGGGAGAAGCTGCTGGGACATGGGAGGGAGAGGAAGAAGGGACTGGAGGGAAGGGAGAAGCTGCTGGGACATGGGAGGGAGAGGAAGAAGGGACTGGAGGGAAGGGAGAAGCTGCTGGGACATGGGAGGGAGAGGAAGAAGGGACTGGAGGGAAGGGAGAAGCTGCTGGGACATGGGAGGGAGAGGAGGGGACTGGAGGGAAGGGAGAGAGCTGCTGGACAAGGGAGAAAGGAAGAAGGGACTGGAGGGGAGAGAGCTGCTGGACAAGGGAGAAAGGAAGAAGGGACTGGAGGGGAGAGAGCTGCTGGACATAGGAGGATAGGGAGAGAAAGTGGTGAGATGGATGAAAGGATGCAGAGAGAAAGGGGAGAGACTGGAAGGATTTGGAGAGAGAGGGGAGACTGAACAGAAAAGGGTAGAGAGATAGAGAGACACTGGATAGAAGGAGAGGGGAGATAGAGACACTAGATGGAAGGATCAGGAGAGAGGGTAGATTGGTGGAAGGATGAGGAGAGAAAGAGGGAATACACTGGATGGAAGGGTAGGGAGAAAAAGGAGACGCTGGATGCAAAAGAAAGAGGGGAGACACTGGAAGGATGGGGAGAGAAAGAGGGGAGCTGCTGGATGGAAAGAGGGAGAGGACAGAGTAGGGAAAGACTGGAGAATAAGAGGAAGGGGTATGTGGAGAACAAGGGTGATGAAAAGATGAAAAGCCATAGGTGATGAACGGACAGGAAACCCTGGCAAGAGAAAGACGAAGGAAAGCAGAATCTAGAGACTGGGAGCAACACAATGAGAAAAGTAAATGGCCATACAACAAAGGTAAAGAAAATAATTTTATTTTTAATTTAGGATAAAGTAATATGGTACCTGTGTTGTTAAAGGTTCAGAGACCAATACTTCCTTCCTTAGGTCAGGAGAGGATACCATAACAGCATTATACTGACCCGAGGCAGGAGGTTTTGGCCTCTGAAAGCTCATTGAAAAAAGGGTGTTAAGCTATGAAATAAATTATTTTCTGATACCTGATGCACTGAAAAGCAGCACTTTACACCTGTGTGACAAATGCGTGTGATAACTGTGACTAAATTTTGCTGGGGAAGGGGGGGTAGAGAGAAAATTTTGTGCCCACCCACCTTAGGTTCAGGCCCATCCAAAATTGGCAGTCTGGCTACGCCACTGCTGTTCACATGGCCAACAGGAAGACACTGGACCGGGGAACTAGAACTGACTGCTAGCCAAGTGTTAAAGTATTTGCATATATTACCAGAATACTGCAAATACTATTCTGTTTAATATGTTGTATTATTTTGGGGTACGTTATTTAGATTTTATTTGGCACGTAATTCCCTGTAGTGTGTGCTCAGCATGCATATTACCATCAGTAAGTGAGATAATAAGGGGGTGGCAGCTGGTGATTCTGCACCAAAGACACCTTAAAGGGGTCCTTCCTTGCTGTGTTCAAAAATGCCCCTACTGTAACTTTACTGTTCATGTAGATGTTGCTTCCCCCACCATAAGGATTTTAACTTGCACCATCATACTCCATCCCACCCCCTCTTAGTCCCATTCATCTGAGCCTCCTCAAACAGTTGAGTCACTGACTGCCTATGATGGATTGGAGGCCAGCATGAAGAGCAATAAAATGGGAAAACTTAGGTGCCTACCTTCCTATATAGAATAGGCTCCTATCAGGTGTCCAGATATAGGTGCTCTGTTATAGAATTGCCCATTATGTGTGTTTGGGTAGGGGCGAGTTGAAGGGGTAGAAGTGGTAGGATCCTCGAGCCCCTTTTGTTCTGTTGTAGAGAGATGGAAGGTTGGGTGGTGGGGTTGCCAAGCCTCTTTTGTGCTGTTGTGGGAAGATGGAAGGTCGGATGGTGGGGATGCTGAGCCCCTTTTGTGGTTGGATGCTTTGCTAGGGTTGGTAACAGTCTAGCCTATTCTATTTTCCCAGTAAGAGGTGTATTGATGTTCTAGGGAAGTGTTTTCTAATTAGTGATGATGGTGAACTGGTATACTGTTAATACAACCCTTTCATTGTATTTAAAGAGGCTTCCTTCAGCAATTTGTAAAGTGTAACATTGATAAGCAACATATTAAAGTGTATATATTGCTCGTCAATGTTACACCCTACAAACTTCAGAAGGAGGCTGTTTTTGGCACAATGAAAAATGAAGAGATAAGCATTAACAGTACATCTGAAAGTCTGAGATCATCTCCAGGCAACATACCCTGATTTAAGAATGAGGTTCATTCCTGTAACTATTATGGAATACACAAAACTAATCCAGCTGAAGATGTTTTCTGGAAAGTAAGAAATTACTTGCTGTCACTGTCAGCCATTTTGCCTCCCAATTACAGCATTACTACATCTACAGCCTGTGTATTTCTAAGGTTTATTAACATTAACATAAGGACTTATATCCTGGTACCACTTTGCAGTTCTCAGTGAGTAAGAAATATTAAGATGCCAGAACAAATATCTGGGAGTTACACTCAAATAAGCACATAAGATACATATTTCTTAAAAAGAAAAGTTTTGACTCTCTTTCTAAATAAAAGATAGAAAGGAGAAGTACAGAATATACCTCCAACACCCTTCCATAATCTGGCAGCCTGGACAGCTAGGGTTTTCTCAAAAGCTAACAGTCCCCTTTTAACCTTAGAAGACGGAAATGTAAAAAAGTTTGCATTGTCACATCATCTAGATCTTAAAGACATTGCAAAATGAAAATGATAAGAGAAAGTAACTAGGAACTAAACCATGAAGAATTTTAAAAAGGAAACATGCCAGTTTAGAAAGAATTCTGGCCTCTACTGGAAGTCAGTGAAGTCTAACATAATAGTTGTAAATGCTATCAGAAAGGCCAAAAATTAACCTTATTGCCATGTTTTGCATGATCTGGAGCTTTCTCAAAGCCCCCTTCATGCAGCATATGTAGACAGAATTGCAATAGTCCATGTAAGACAGCCATATGACATGCACTAAACATTCAAATTATTCAATCTCAAAAAAATTACAGATAACACGCAGCTTTCTCATTAAGAAGAAACATTTTTTTTAATAAAGTGGTAACTTGTAAGTCCATCGAAATGGTGCTATCAACTGGAATACCTACCTGCTTATTTTCGAAAGGAGAAGGGCGCCCATCTCCCGACGGCGCCCAAATTGGTATAATCGAAAGTCGATTTTGGGTGCTTTCAACTGCACTCCGTCACGGAGACGAACAAAGTTCACAGGGGCGTGTCGGCACAGTAGCGAAGGCGGGACAGGGGCGGGCATGGGAGTGGTTAACAGATGGCCGGCTTCAGGCCATAATGGAAAAAAGAAGGGCGGCCGTAGCAAGAATTGAGTTCGTTTTGTTTGGAACCTTTTTTTTTTTAGGTCCAAGTCCCAAAAAGGTGCCCGAACTGCCCAGATGACCACCGGAGGGAATTAGGGATGACATCCCCTGACTCCCCCAGTGGTCACTAACCCCCTCCCACCAAAAAAAAATGTACTTTAAAAACGTTTTTTCCCAGCCTTTAAGCCAGCCTCAAATGTCATACCCAGCTCCATGACAGCAGTATGCAGGTCCCTAGAGCAGTTTTTAGTGGGTGCAGTGCACTTCAGGCAGGTGGACCCAGGCCCATCCCCCCCTACCTGTTAAACTTGTGGTGGTAAATGTGAGCCCTCCAACCCCCCCCCCCAAACCCACTGTACCCATATGTAGGTGCCCCCCTTCCACCCATAAGGGCTATGGTAATGGTGTAATGTTGTGGGGAGTGGGTTTTGGGGGGGATTTGGGGGGGGCTTAGCACCCAAGGTAAGGGAGGTATTTTAATGTTTTTTTTTTAATTTTTAAAAGTGCCCCCTAGGGTGCCCGGTTGGTGTCCTGGCATGTGAGGGGGACCAGTGCACTACAAATCCTGGCCCCTCCCACGACCAAATGCCTTGGAGTTGTTTGTTTTAGAGATGGCCGCCTTCGGTTTCCATTATCGCTGAAAACCGATGCCGACCATCTCAAACCCGCCCATCTCTGACATTTGGCCGGTCCCAACCGTATTATCGAAACAAAAGATGGCCGCCCATCTTTTTCGATAATATGGTCAGGACCGCCCCTTCTCAGATCCGTCCACGGAGATGGCCGCCCTTAGAGATGGGCGGTCCCTTTCGATTATGCCCCTCCTAATGTCTTCACAGATGAGAAGATCTTATATTCAGATTGCTTGATAGTAATAGCTTTAGGAATATGTTCAGATTTATTATTTACAATTATTTTTCTTAGTATTGAGGTTTAGTTTATAAGCAAACATCCATATCTAATAGAGCAATACAACATTGAATTCTGGTGCAGTCAATGTTAAAAATTGATTGCAATGGAATCAAGACCGAGATATCATCAGAATAATGAAAAATCTGTCCAACAGAGAGCCCAGAGAATGAAAGAAAACATTAAATAACACAAGGGTAAGGGGAGAGCCCTGAGGGACACCACATGGATTATGCCAGCAAAAAGAAAGATTAAATTGTAATTTAACCCTATATAATCTGCTAGATTAAAAAAAAACCTTTAAACCAATCCAGAATCGTTCCCATGTTTCCCATTTTCCAAGATTAAAAAGAAGAAGATCTACAAGATCGAATACAAAAGATAAATCAAACCGTGGTAACAAAGCACTAGTCCCCTCACGACCTAATCAACTTTCGTAAATCGCTGAAGACTTATCTCTTCAACAAGGCATACCACAACGATTCATAATAGGAACTGCAATGCATCACCACTTACCTAATATTCTGAATGTTTCCCCTCTGTACCTGATTGCTTAATTCTATTATGTTATCCATGTTCTTTATGTAATACTAATTGTATCTTTTACTTTAATGACGAATGTCATGACGGAACCTTGTAAGCCACATTGAGCCTGCAAATAGGTGGGAAAATGTGGGATACAAATGCAATAAATAAATAAATAAATAAATAAAAGGCGTCCTAACATGATCCAGTAAAGACCATTGTTTCTGTATCAAAAAATGCATAGAACCTGAACTGAGAAACCGATAAATTATCATATTTATCCAAATAACAGACCAACTGCAGTGCTACTAGGCCCTCCATGCGGAAAATGAAGCGTATTCCATAACAGTGCGCATAACTATGGGCCCCTTTTACTAAGCAACGGTAAGCCCTACACAGGCTTACCACTTGCTAAATAGGAAGCACCGCCGGGCTACCACAGCAGCCCAGCGGTACTTCCCACCTCTAGCTCGCCGGGTGTACCCCGGTGGTAATTAGGCAGTGCCACGTGCTGCGTGGTCACTACCGGATTAGCGCGAGAGCCCTTACTGCCACCTCAATGGGTGGCAGTAAGGGCTTCCCCCCAAAATGGCTTTAATTGTCGCACAGCCATTTTCTGCAGGAAAGAAAGGCTTCCCTTTTACCCACTGTGGTAAAAAGGGGCCTCACTGCACATGAAAAACATTTGCTGACACCAATGCAAGCCCTCTACATGCTGCAGCTTGATAAAAGGGGGCCTTAATTAGCTAACAAGCTAATCAGTGCTGATACTTAGATGTTAAGCAATTATCAGTACTAATTGGCATTAATTAGAATTTATGCGCACTACTTGCTAAGCGTATTCTGCAATGTGGTGCGTGTAAATTCTAAGTCACATAGTTGAAAAGTGGGCGTGGTTATGGGAGTGGAATGGGCAGGACATGGGCATTTCTAAAATCTATGCGCATTGTTATAGAACACACCCACACCAAGCCTAATTTAGGTGTCAGGATTTACACCAGGTTTTAGTTGGCATAATTGGCCATGACTAAATTTAGTTGTGCAGAGCAGCACTCAGCTTATTCTATAATGTATACCTAAATTAAAGCATACTTTATAGAATACGCTTTGATTTCTGTGCTGAAATCGAGGCACAACATATAGAATCTAGCCCTAAATACTTAGGTTGTTTCTGATCTTTTAATATAGGTGCAATGACTATTCTTCACCTAAACTCGCCGAGAAGTTACCCAGATGTAGTTGAGAATCAATCCAAGCAAACAGCTTAGTGCAGAATGGTAGTGGGGCCAATTTCATAAGGTAAGATGAGCAGTCATCTAGCATACAATAAAAAGAAACATATTTCCTAAATAAATCAGAGCAATCAGTCCAAAGGACATGATCAAACTCACAACAAATTTGATCTACCTGTATCACATCTTGTGAAGATGGTACTATAAATCCAAACAGAAGTCAACAAAACCTGTTCTTAATTTGCAGATCTTATCCTGAAAGTATTCAGCCAATTAATCAGTGGAAGGAATTTATTCTGCTTCTAAGCTTTGATTTCCTGATGGTAAGGTAAGTAAATTAGCAACTGCAAACAATTGCCTCGTATTAGAACTATGCCTGCTGATCAATTCTAAATAATATTTATTCCTTGCTAATTTTGTAGCCTTTTTATAATTATGGACCACAAGACACCGTGATGTCTTGGACTGATCTGATTTATCTTTACATCATTTATGTTCAAGCTTTCTACTATAATAATTCTGTGGTGAACCATTTATCACTCCTTCTACAGTGTTTTACATGGGTTCAAAGTGGGGAAATTTCACCTAAAATTATCTTCAATTTTGCCTCTAGTAATATACTGATAAGGCAGAGGCTTAGGATTACCTGAAAACTGACACCAATTAATCACAAAAGAACAATGAAAATGATTACACCATGGTATAGGGAAAATATTGGAGTACTGGGGAAGAGGGAGTGCTGGCTAAAGAAGGACGGAAGGAGGAAGAGAAAGAGAAAGAGAGCAGGGCTCTGGAGAGGGAGAAAGAGAGAGCAGACCTCAGACGTGATGGAAGAGGACAGTGACAGTGTGTACTGCCCTTGATAATTCATAAGGATGTGAGTGGGGCTGGCATAAGACAAACTTCCCTTGGTGCTGGCTCACTTCAGTTAAAAAAAATAATAAAAAAAATCTTCACTGTCCAATAAACTAGGTTCTGTATATCATAGAGGCCATGAAAAGGTGCAAACCACACATATTTTTAGCTTTTATTTAATATAGCTATTTTGCTTTTCTTGAACTGGGAGCAGACTTAAGAGTTGCAAGAGAGCTATAACGTGCTTTTTCTGAAAACTACCTTCTAAGGTTGTGGTTTGACATTTTGCCTATGCTAACTTGTGATAAGTTGCTGGTCAGCAGCTAAGACAGTGTCCCGTTCCGGGTCTTTTCCACTGCTCCCGCGGCGGGGAGCGAGGATCCACGGGGGCCGCAGGCTCCGTGCGGCAGCAGCGAGCCGCCGACGGGGCCAGCGCGTCTGCGGGTCGGCCCGAAGCGGACGACCCGCGAGACCGAACGCCGGCTCCAGGAAAGGGAAGACGCCGGCCAAGATGGCGGCGGCGGCGGCGGCGTCTCCTCGGCCGGAGCTGAGCAGCGCACAAGCTCCGCCCACTTGCACCGGATTGGCACAGGGAGGGAGGAACTCCGCCTGCAAGGCGGGTCCTCCAATCCCAGCCCTCCTTGTCGGTCAGGCCTAAAGGTATTGGCTCATCTCCTAAGAGGGGATGGACTGGTGGGGAATTTAAACCCCGGAACAAGGAGGACTCGGGGCTTCCGTTTCAATTATCAGAAGCCGACGCCGTGGAGCTCAGAGACTGTGTGCCTTCAGCTAGCCGTCCTTGCTAGCCACCTTCACAGATTGTGTTCCTTCAGCTAGCCGTCCTTGCTAGCCACCTTCAGAGACTGTGTTCCTTCAGCTAGCCGTCCTTGCTAGCCACCTTCAGAGACTGTGTTCCTTCAGCTAGCCGTCCTTGCTAGCCACCTTCAGAGACTGTGTTCCTCCAGCTAGCCGTCCTTGCTAGCCACCTTCAGAGACTGTGTTCCTCCAGCTAGCCGTCCTTGCTAGCCACCTTCAGAGACTGTGTTCCTCCAGCTAGCCGTCCTTGCTAGCCACCTTCAGAGACTGTGTTCCTCCAGCTAGCCGTCCTTGCTAGCCACCTTCCGAGACTGTGTTCCTTCAGCTAGCCGTCCTTGCTAGCCACCTTCAGAGACTGTGTTCCTCCAGCTAGCCGTCCTTGCTAGCCACCGTCAGAGACTGTGTTCCTTCAGCTAGCCGTCCTTGCTAGCCACATCCAGAGACTGTGCTTTTGCAGCGCTAGCCGTCCCTGCTAGCCACTCAGTCGGGACTGTGTTGCTGGTGTTCAGCCAGGCCGGCCGTCACCCCGCGGTTCCAGCAGTCCCGCTGGCCGCCTGCAGCTGGGGGCTCAACCTCCAGTGAACGGCGGTCGCCGCGGGTGAAGATCCGGGGTGCGCGGCAGTCCTCTGAGGTCCTACGGGCTTCAGAGAACCTAAGGGCTCACCATTACCTAGACCGGACAGGAAACGGAAGCCATGAGCTCGCCGACGCAGCCTGATCTACGGGACATGGCCAAGGTACTCCAGCAGCAGCAGGAGCAGTTGAACGCCCTATCAGGGGCGCTTCAGAACGTATGCTCTCAACTGTCAATGCTTCAGGTACAGAACCAGGCCGCTGCGGTCCAGGGGGCCGCAGCGGCTCCCCGTTCGGGAGGGTTCCGCACGGGACCTCGGTTCCCTGAGCCGACACGATATGATGGGGCCCCCGGAGGTTGCCGGGGATTCCTCAATCAGTGCAACTTGGCCTTCCGGATGCAACCGGAGACATTTGCTTCAGACCAAAGTAAAGTGGGATATATCATGGGCCTATGTGAAGGGAAGGCCCTGGCCTGGGTGGCCCCACTGAATGAACAACAGGACCCCATCCTGGATGACTATAGTGAATTTCAGCGCCGATTCCGTATGGTGTTTGACCTTCCGGGGAGACCATCGTCTGTGGCCTCGGAACTGCTGCGAATTCATCAGGGGGAGGGGACGGTGGCCGATTATGCCATCCGTTTCCGGACTTTAGCCACGGAGCTCCGTTGGAACCCTGAGTCCTTGATGGCAATTTTTATGGAAGGGTTACAAGAACGAATCAAGGACGAATTGGCAGGACAAGAGGTCCCAGGCCAGTTGGATACCCTGATTTCGCTTTGTATCCGAGTAGATACCCGGTTCCAGGAGCGAGCCAGAGCCCGGGCAGAACGGCAGAAGTGGACGCGGGGAACGTCCCGGACTGCTAAGGGGCTGTCTCCTCGCCGTGGGAACCGGGATGGCAAGGAGAGTGGGGAAGAGCCGATGGTGATGGGCCGGCAACGGCTGGCTTCCTCCACTAGGAAGAAACGCCTGTGGGACGGACTGTGCTTCTATTGTGGTGAGGCTGGACATTTTATTCGAGCCTGTCCCTCCCTGGCGGGAAACGTCTCCCCCAAGGCACCTTGAGGGGAGGGGTCTTGGGGCATTCCGCTCCCCTGCCGGAGGCCTTGATCACTCTGCCAGTAACCCTCCGATGGCATGAGACCATGATTCAGACCCGGGCCCTGGTGGACTCGGGGTCGGGGGGCAACTTCATCGGGCACGAGCTGCTGCAACAGATGGGCTGGCCCACGCTCCTGCGGCGGCCGGCACTGCAAATAACCTCCATCCAGGGGACGACGTTACCGCAGCCGGTCACCGAGATCACCCCCTATTTGCAACTACAGGTGGGGGAGGATCACCAGGAGGGGGCCCGATTCCTGATTCTATCCCGGACCATTCATCCAGTGGTCCTAGGACTGCCATGGTTACGGAAACATTGCCCGGTTATTGACTGGACCAGTGGAAGCATCCAAGCTTGGGGTAGTGCCTGTCGGGAGAACGGTTGTAAGGGCCGGACCGGCAGCTGCTCTGCCCTGGCGGTGGTACCCGGAGGGGCACAGGTAGAGCTGGGCTCCCTGCCTATGGACTATAGAGACTTTGCAGATGTGTTTAATCCCAGGGAGGCGGAGGTTCTACCGCCTCATCGGTCGTTTGACTGTGCCATTAACTTGATGGCAGACACCGTGCCGCCCCGGGGTCGCCTATATACCCTGTCCCGAGGAGAGTCCAAGGCGATGCAGGAATACATCCGGGAGAATCTGCGGAAAGGTTTCATCCGGCCCTCTACGTCCCCGGCCGGGGCCGGATTCTTTTTTGTTACTAAGAAGGACGGCTCCTTAAGGCCCTGTATTGACTATCGGGGATTGAATGCCATCACGGTAAAGGATCGTTTTCCTATACCGCTCATCCCCGAACTCTTCAGCAGGTTGCAAGGGGCCCAGATGTTTACCAAGTTGGACTTGCGGGGGGCCTACAACTTGGTTCGAATTCGGCGAGGGGACGAGTGGAAGACGGCTTTTAACACCCACGAGGGACATTTCGAGTATCAGGTGATGCCCTTTGGCCTGTGTAATGCCCCTGCGGTGTTCCAGAGACTTATCAATTTTGTGCTTGAGGATTTTTTGAACTCCACAGTGATTGTGTACCTGGACGATATCTTGGTGTTTTCCCAAGACCCCACCGACCATGTGAGCCATGTTCGCGCCGTGCTGCAACGGTTACGGCAATACCGCCTGTTCGCTAAGCTCAGTAAGTGCGCTTTTCATCAGAGGTCGCTACCATTCTTGGGACACATTCTGTTACCCGGGGGCCTACAGATGGAGCCGGACAAACTCCGGGCAATTCGAGAGTGGCCCCAGCCGCTGGGATTGAAGGCCCTACAACGTTTTTTGGGATTCGCGAACTACTATCGCCAGTTTATTCCTCAGTATTCTCAACTGACTGCGCCGCTGACGGCCCTTACTAGAAAAGACGCCAACGTCCGGGACTGGCCGCCCGAGGCGCAAGTGGCCTTTCGCCAGGTGAAAGAGGCCTTTAAATCAGCGTCCATTTTGCTAGCCCCGGATCCTGAGAAACCCTTTATTGTGGAGGTGGACGCGTCTGCGTTGGGAGCCGGGGCGGTCCTCTCTCAGGTAAATCTCAAGGGCCGGCGTCAGCCTTGTTCGTTCTTCTCTCGTAGATTCTCCCCGGCAGAGTGTAATTATACCGTGGGGGATAGAGAGCTCTTAGCATTGAAATTAGCCCTGCAGGAGTGGAGACATCTGCTGGAGGGAGCAGAACATCGGTTCACGGTGATCACTGACCACAAGAATCTTCTTTATCTGCAGGAGGCCCAGCGGCTCAACCCCCGACAAGCCCGATGGTCATTGTTTTTTGCTAGATTTCATTTTCAACTGGTTTTTCGGGCGGCCGCTCAGAATACCCCCGCAGACTCTCTCCAGAGCATTTGAGGTCCCAGAGGAGACAAGGGAGATCCATTCCATGTTAGACCCGGCATGCCTCAGCGCGGCCGTAGGGGAGGTCGCGCCTGTGAAGACCCTAGTGCCGGCCGCGGATCGAACGAAGGTAATGCAATGGGGACATTCGTCTAGGTGGGCGGGGCATTTTGGGTATCACAAGACCTTGCATCTCATTGCCAGACAGTATCGATGGCCTCAGATGAGGCGGGACATTCTTCAATTCGTCACCACCTGTCCTGTGTGCGCCCGCACTAAACCAGCAATCGGGACCCCTATGGGCGAGTTGCAACCAATGTCTGTACCGACAGGTCCCTGGATGGAGCTCTCCATGGATTTTATCACCGATCTCCCCAGCTCCCACGGACACACGGTGATCTGGGTGGTGATTGACCGTTTTTCCCGGATGGCCCATTTCGTTCCCCTGCTGGGCCTTCCGTCGGCGGCCGCGTTAGCCCGACTTTTCATCCAACACATTTTTCGACTTCATGGGCTGCCTCTTCGGATTATTAGTGACCGAGGTCCACAATTCACCTCGCGTTTCTGGAGGGCCCTGTGCTCCGCGTTAGGGGTGAAGACCCATTTTTCCTCAGCATACCATCCCCAGACCAATGGCATGGTCGAGAGAGCGAACCAGACCTTAAAAGGGTTCCTACGAGCGTTTGTCAACAAACGCCAAGATAACTGGGTCTCCCTACTTCCGTGGGCCGAGTTTGCATATAATCACAGCGTTCACTCGGCCTCGGGAGATTCTCCATTTTTCTTGGTATATGGCCGACATCCTCGACTGCCAGCACCTTTCACGTCTGGTTCCACAACCCCCATGGTGAATGTAACTTTGGCGGACCTGCAAAAAGTCTGGGAGATGGCCCGAGAACAACTGCAGAAAGCAGCTGCCAGATACAAGGTCTTCGCAGACCGTCACCGGAGGACGGCTCCCGTCTTGCAACCAGGACAGAAGGTATGGTTAAGCACAAAATAACTTCGACTCCGGGTGCCCTCTCGGAGATTGGGACCTCGATATATTGGACCGTTTGCAGTCCAATCTCGACTTGGAGCTGTGACATATCGGCTACGATTGCCTAGGAACCTGCGGGTGCATAACGCCTTCCATATTTCCCTATTGAAGAGTTTTCAAGGATCTCGATGGCACCCCCAACAGCAGGAGACCGAAGATCTTGAAGCAGATCCCGATCCAGAGTATGAGGTGGAGGATGTCCTAGATTCAAGGAAGTGGCGGGGAAAGCTATATTACTTATTGTCCTGGAAGAATTTTGGCCCCGAAGACAACTCCTGGGAGCCCGCGGCGAATGTACATGCCCCGGAGTTGGTTAAAGCCTTCCATGCCCGGTATCCTTCCAAACCCGGGCCCGGGAAAAAGGGGGCATCCGGGGAGGATACTGTCCCGTTCCGGGTCTTTTCCACTGCTCCCGCGGCGGGGAGCGAGGATCCACGGGGGCCGCAGGCTCCGGTGCGGCAGCAGCGAGCCGCCGACGGGGCCAGCGCGTCTGCGGGTCGGCCCGAATCGGACGACCCGCGAGACCGAACGCCGGCTCCAGGAAAGGGAAGACGCCGGCCAAGATGGCGGCGGCGGCGGCGGCGTCTCCTCGGCCGGAGCTGAGCAGCGCACAAGCTCCGCCCACTTGCACCGGATTGGCACAGGGAGGGAGGAACTCCGCCTGCAAGGCGGGTCCTCCAATCCCAGCCCTCCTTGTCGGTCAGGACTAAAGGTATTGGCTCATCTCCTAAGAGGGGATGGACTGGTGGGGAATTTAAACCCCGGAACAAGGAGGACTCGGGGCTTCCGTTTCAATTATCAGAAGCCGACGCCGTGGAGCTCAGAGACTGTGTGCCTTCAGCTAGCCGTCCTTGCTAGCCACCTTCAGAGACTGTGTTCCTTCAGCTAGCCGTCCTTGCTAGCCACCTTCAGAGACTGTGTTCCTCCAGCTAGCCGTCCTTGCTAGCCACCTTCAGAGACTGTGTTCCTCCAGCTAGCCGTCCTTGCTAGCCACCTTCCGAGACTGTGTTCCTTCAGCTAGCCGTCCTTGCTAGCCACCTTCAGAGACTGTGTTCCTTCAGCTAGCCGTCCTTGCTAGCCACCTTCAGAGACTGTGTTCCTTTCGCTAGCTGTCCTTGCTAGCCACCTTCAGAGACTGTGTTCCTTCAGCTAGCCGTCCTTGCTAGCCACCTTCAGAGACGGTGTTCCTTCAGCTAGCCGTCCTTGCTAGCCACCGTCAGAGACTGTGTTCCTTCAGCTAGCCGTCCTTGCTAGCCGCATCCAGAGACTGTGCTTTTGCAGCGCTAGCCGTCCCTGCTAGCCACTCAGTCGGGACTGTGTTGCTGGTGTTCAGCCAGGCCGGCCGTCACCCCGCGGTTCCAGCAGTCCCGCTGGCCGCCTGCAGCTGGGGGCTCAACCTCCGGTGAACAGCGGTCGCCGCGGGTGAAGATCCGGGGTGCGCGGCAGTCCTCTGAGGTCCTACGGGCTTCAGAGAACCTAAGGGCTCACCACTACCTAGACCGGACAGACAGAGACTCCTTCAACTAAGGACATCTGCTGTATCCAGATAAACAATCAAAAGGAGAAGTAAGTGGGTGTGGGTAAAATTGTAGCCTTAGCAAGAGGGTGGGGGCAGTAACATGGTAACTTAACCCATTATCTAATGAAAACTTATGCTTATGTACATGACAGGCCCTGTTAATTTAAGGGAATAAATGATAGAATTTGATGGAACGTGTTGGAACATGATTCATCATAACAGGAAGCAGAATATTGTGGAAAGATACATATTCATTAGGTAGGAAGGGTAATTATAATAAAGATAATGAAGAAAGGAAGAAAAAGTATTAAAGAAACAAAACTGAGGATGGCGAGCCTCAGTGTGTCCACTAGCAGGTGGACATATTGACAGCTCCCAGGGAAAACTCTGTTTTTATTTGCTACATATTATACTGTATTGGGAGTTTATTTGTTACTATTTCAATAATTACTGATTGGCTTCTTTGAACATTTGAATAAACATTTATTATGTCTAATACTTATTTAGTAGCCAGAGTTTTTCTTGCCTAGAATTCTGCCTGGGGGAGTAAAGATGTACTCGAGGGTCCACCTCCCACCCCAAGAAACCTCCAGAAGGTTAATTCTGTCTCAGAGGCAAGACAGAAAGTAGACAGTTCCTATCTAGTCCATTTGTTTAGATAATCATAATAAATATGTATGAGATGCAAATTAATATGCTAATGTGTCACAGCCCACACTTTGCCCCTTCCCCCAAATGGAACAGTCAAACTACACCTATGAACAAGGAGATGTGCATCAGGGCTTTAACAAAGCATACCAGGGAGGTAAAGGGGATGGACAGATGTTTATTCACACCATGCATGATAGAGAGAGCTGTGTTGATCTGTCAGCATTTGTAAAACAAACAAACAAACAAACATCTGTCTAGGTATGTTTAAAAATTCAATAGCCTTAAAGATCAACAAGATTCACTCTATCACTCACACTAGTTCGTTTGCACATTTGCTATTTAAGTGTAAAATATATTTTTGTTTTTCCTGCACTATCAAATCTCTCTCTCAACAAAGAGGAGGGGGAGCTTGGAAACAGTGTGTGTGAGTATACCTTGGTGAGAACAGATATAATGAGATTCTTAGCCTAGAGTTAAAAAAAAAACAGAAGTGTTGAGCTGCAGAAAAAGGAGGGAGTGTGAGAAGAGGGAGGGGGGGGTCATCCAGCATTTCAATTCAAAGCCATGAAAGAGAAGTGAGAGGGGAATGACACAATTGTTCAATGCTTTGTTAAACAAAAGCCTTTTGATATGATGTGCCTAATTTTTTTGAGTTCTAAAAAAAAACACAAAAAATTTTGTTTATTTTTTTCTCCTCAGTCTGAAGGCTGAAATGTCCTTTCATTCGTGAAAGATAATGAGTCGTGAAGTTCTCAAGGGCAGGAAAGCTGAGTTATCCCCGTTCAGACGACCATAAAAACATACACATTTTAAGAGCAGGGAAAAAAAATAAATAAAAAGACCATGCTCACTGCCTGTAACGTCTATGTAAACTGTGTATGCTCCTCTGAGGCTGCAGGGGATGGTGTCTGGTTACGGATATCACTTCCCATCACGTGACCATCCATGATAGTGGGTAAAACAGGAAGTGACCATATGGGTGCTACCATCTTGGATCTGTGCATCCCATACTCACCGCCATCTTGAAAAATGGGTGTGGACTGAGCAGAGATATGATGCTACTTCCTGTGACATCATCAAAAGGTGGGGTTATGACATCACTTCTGGTGATGTCATCAAAAGAGGTGGCATGGGGTGGGTTGGGCATGGCTTGAGCAGAGAGTGAGCACAGCTAAAGCAGAGAGTAGGCATGGCTTGGGCAGATCATTGATTCTGATTGGCTAACATGACTGGAAGTGGGTGTGACCACCTGTCAAAAATATACAAGTTAGCTTTGACAAAACTTACTGTTAGACACAATATAACCATTTCCTATATGATGCAGCAGCATAACTGTGTGTGCTTCATATAGGATTTGAAAAATGTCAGGAAGTATTTTTTCATGGACAGAGTGTTAGATACTTGGAATGCCCTCCCGCGGGAGGTGGTGGAGATGAAAACGGTAGCGGAATTCAAGCATGCGTGGGATAAACATAAAGGAATCCTGTTCAGAAGGAATGGATCCTCAGAAGCTTAGCTGTGATTGGGAGGCGGGCCTGGTGTTTGGGAGGCGGGGCTAGTGCTGGGCAAGACTTCTACGGTCTGTGCCCTGAAAATGGCAGATACAAATCAAGGTAAGGTATACACAAGAAGTAGCACATAAGAGTTTATCTTGTTGGGCAGACTAGATGGACCGTGCAGGTCTTTTTCTGCCGTCATCTACTATGTTACTATATCATGCCTAAAAATTCAGAGCCGAAATGAATTTTGTCTAAGCACATTCTAAAACTGTTATGGAATATGCTTCAATTTCCATGTGGAAATCTTGGCGCAATATATAGAATTCAGGGGATTGTGACTAATAAAGGGCTTGTGTCTCTCATCCTGGATCACTGCATTGGTCATTCGCAGTGTTCTTGTTTGTTGCTGTTAAATTTGTGGGATTGTTTGCACCTTATTACTGACCTGCCATAGACCTGGCATAAATGGGAGCGCCTAAATATAACAAACATGTGGGCAACTTACAGTATTCTGTACATTGCCCACATAAATGTCTGCTCTGCCTATGGCCTGCACATACTCCACCCATGTGATGTTCCCCTTACAAATACCTGCTATCCCATTTGAGTGCCTATTGCAGAATATCAGTTAAACATCCAAATTGCAGTTTCAAAGGTAAAAGTTCCTAAATGTCAGCATTTTGTATATCTAGATAGAAACATAGAAACAGGATGGTAGATGAGTGCCAAATGGCCCGTCCATTCTATCCATCCTCAGTAACTCCTAACTCCTCCTTTTCCTAAGGGATCCCACGTGCCTGTTCCACACCTTCTTAAATTCTGACATAGTCCCTGTCTGCACAACCCCCTCCCCCAGGAGGTCATTCTCCATGAACGCCCCCCACCAGGAGGCCATTCCACGCATCCACCACCCTTTTTGTGAAAGTGTATTTTCTTAGATTCCTCCTGTCTGTTTCCTTTTAACTTCATCATATGCCCCCACATTCCACAATTTTCCTTCATTTGAAAAACACCCACCTCTTGTACATTAATGCCATCGAGGTATTTAAACGTCTCTATCATATCCACCCTCTCCCGCCTCTCTTCCAGTATATACATGTTGAGGTTCATAAGCCCATCCCTATATGTTTTATGACCGAGACCGCTAACCAGTTTTGTAGCCGCCCTCTGGACCGACTCCATCCTGTTTATATTTTTCCGTAGGTGCGGTCTCCAGAAATTGCACACAGTACTCTAAATGGGGTCTCTCCAGAGACTTATACAATGGCACTATCACCTCTTTTTTTCCTGCTGGTCATTCCTCTTCTTATGTACCCAAGTATCCTTCTGGCATTGACAGTCGCCTTTTCTACCTGTTTGGCCACTTTAAGACACAATCACCCCTAAGTCCTGCACAGCTGGGTGGCAACTCTCTAACTGGGTGCCACAAATTAGGCACCCAGATGCAGTATGCTCAGCATTCTTTCCGCAGCATCTGGGCATCAAGATTCCATTACAGAATGTTGGTGTATGTTGATATCTACATGCCTACATTTAGGTGTGCCCACTTGCAGCATGTCAATAGCACGTGTGAATGCACGCACCTCAATGCACATAACTTACAGTATTTTGTAAGTTACAAGTGTAACTGATGGCCCTGCCTGTGCTCACCTGCGATCTTCCTTTGTGAATGTCCCTTTGCATTTACATACTAGTGAGCTGTGCACATCAATTACAGAATAGTACTAGGCATGCACTTCAGTATGCAAATGGCAGTTAATTCAGTTGCCAAGTTATAGAATGAGGGTGCTGGCGCATTAATGTATGCAACTTGGTATAGAATTGCCCTTCACATTTAGAAAATTGGCCCTTTGGATATGATGGGTTATCAGCCTCCTTTCAACTATAAAAAATTAAGATTTTGCTGTTTTGTGTATCTTCGTTACTTTCAATAAAATTGTCTGTTTCTCTCCTCTGCTATGGAGTTAAAAAGAATGTTTCTGAATGTGTGTGCACTCAGGTATATCAGGATAAAAAAGGAGAGACCCATTATTTTCAGATGAAATATCCATCAAGAATCTGTTTTCTGAATCTGACTGATGGGAAGATGTTGTCTGCATTAAAATGTGAGAAAATGTTTTATATTTATGAGAGAATATAAGAGGATTTGGAGAATGAAACTTGTAGGGACTGTCCGTCAATTGGCTTGTACTAGTAACATAATAATTTGGGAATTTTAGTCCAAGGTTATTTTCAAACCATCGTAGGTGACTCACCAGCTCATTAGCCAGTCTTGTAGCATGTAATTTACAAAGCAGTTTATTGATGCTGCTGTCGGGAGAATCAATATATTTCTTTCCCATGAGGAAAACACAACAGCAACGTCTTTGAAATAGCTGCAGTCTAGATGTGTAAAGTAAGTTAACTGTCCAGATGGTTGCAAAATTTTCTATAAACAGCCACATCACAATGAAGACAATTTTCAAAGTGATTTACATGAATATAAAGCACTTTTTCCACATAAGGGCTAGAATTACTAAGATCTCATCTCATTTTAGCTTACTGCTAATGGTTTGTTGTTTCTACCTTCCCTCCTTGTACCATACTCTCCTGTGCATATTCATTCCTCCCAATAAAATCTTTTAGCGGTTTGTTAACATTTAAACAGATTCTGCCCTATATTCAAAGTGATTTATACAGGCCGGATAGCCTGCCCTTTAAATTGCTTGTCCGTTGCTGTTAGTGTCACTGAATTTTCACAGTTAGCACTTGAGCCAAAACCAGCTAACTTGTGGGCATTCCAGAGGCGGAGTTGGTACTTATGCGGTTAATTGTCGATAGCCCTTGGGGGTCCTTTTACTAAGGTGCACTGGAAAATGGGCTGCGTTAGTGTAGGCGCGTGTTGTGGATGTGTGCATATCCATTTTTCAGCGCACCTGTGAAAAAGGCCTTTTTAAAAAATGTTGCCAAAAATGGATGTGTGGCAAAATAAAAATTGGCACGCATCCATTTTGGGTCTGAGACCTTACCACCAGCCATTGACTTAGCGGTAAGGTCTCTCATGTCAACCGTGCAGTAATTGCCTATGTGCATCAAGTGAGAGTTACTGCCCAATTTTTGCCGCGTGCCAGAAAATATAATATATTTTCTGGTGTGCGTAGTGGATGTGTGTCAA
This sequence comes from Microcaecilia unicolor, assembly GCF_901765095.1. Lineage (NCBI taxonomy): Eukaryota > Metazoa > Chordata > Amphibia > Gymnophiona > Siphonopidae > Microcaecilia > Microcaecilia unicolor. The sequence goes on along the minus strand of NW_021963304.1, from coordinate 14,402 downwards.
AAATGAAATTACCACACGGGCCACACGGTAGCCGGGTGATAACTCCAAATTGACGGGTGTTGGGTGCACTAGGCGCCTATGCAGTATAGTAAAAGGACCCCTTAACATCATAAGATAACCGCATAAATGGGCCACATAAAAAGCAGTCCTATCTTATGTGGTTTAGGGCTGAGTATTGCACTTAACTGATAAGTTTTAGTAGCAGCCAACTTACAACCGGATATTGAACAGAGCCAGTAGTGGACATAAAATGCTGACCGATGCCAACCGAGTATCGAATTTTACTAGAGACTCATGTTTTAGTGTAATTTCACCAACTGTCTAGAACAGGTTGCCTTTGGACATTAGAACAGTGACCACTCAAAAAATTCAAATCCCTTCTAAAATCTCACTACTTTTGTCAGGCTTTCTCACCTTAAGATTTTACTCTTGATTCTGTTGTTCTCTGCCATGACTTCCCCTTTATCCTACCTTTATATCCTATTGTGTCATTTAAGCTTATGAACATTTTTATTAAATTATTGTGTTAATTCCCTCATATGTTTTGTTGTTAACGATCCTCCTGTCTGTCCTACCTTGTGTATGATTGTCTTCTCTATATTTTCATTTTCTTGTAAACCACTTTGTTGTCACTGACATATATGCGGTTTATCAAATTAAAATGAACATGAAGATGAGCATGTGCTACCGCATTTATGTACAATAGTACTGTTAATGTGCATTATTAGTAACTAGGTCCTTTGAATAAAATAGGACCAGAGGGAAAATAACTTGTAATAATAGCATTAGCTTGTGTAATGCTTTAGGGAACATTAGTATCTCCTGGAGGCTGACCGAAACCGAATCTGTGGTGGAAATTCACTGCTTGGTTTGGCCAGAACCAGAACTGAAGCCGAAAATGTAGCCATGACTCCCCCCCCCCCCCCCCTCCCACCACCCCAAGAAAAATACCTTTCCTGCCTCCCCCCCCCCCCCCCCAGGCCTCCCACCAACTCCACCAGCCCTTCCCAGCATCCCCCGGCTTGGTTCTCAGCAGGCTGCTCTATCCATTAGGCTACTCCTCCAAATGCCCATTTCTCTGGTCATTTTATAATATGCACATTGCTATGCTACCACAAAGCTGTCCATGTCCTTTATTTTGCCCTATACATAGTTTAGACATTTCAGTTCGTAAATGGATGTTCCTGCTGGAGGAAATCAGTACCTGAACGTCCAATTCTCATGTATTTTAGAGTAGGTTGTATGTTGGCCAATCCTGTTCTAAAGTGCATATGAAATGGACATCCATATGCAACTTACTGACTTGAGCATCCTTATTCCGAGTTGGACATCCTTTCTATGTTACTATTTGCGTATGCAGAGCCCAGGATTATGTTGTCCTTTTTTGAACATGCTTCTTTGTAAAATAGTTATAGGAAATTTACAAAAGGTCCTGGGTTCAATGAGCCTTTTGTAAAATACCTTCCCTCCGATATTCAAAACCATTTAACCGGCCAGGAACAACACGTATTCGGTTAAAAATGGTACATAGTTGACTATCCAGCAATTTTCAGCGGGAGATAGCCAGCTGTGTCCTACTGAATATCGTTGGTTAGCAGCGAGTCGGTTATATTGCCCAATATAACCGGCTATCTCTTGATTTTCAGTGCAAGGTTGGCGGCCATATTTGGCTGCGTGAAACCCTGGTCTATTTTTGTTGAAATAAACATAACCTGCCAGCGCTGAATATTGGCTTGGCCAATTATATTTAAACCAGCCAAAAATAGACTGGATATTCAGTCAGGCCCGGCACTGAATATCCAGGCTCAGGGCTGACTGCAGGAGGCAACTCAGCTACCTCCTGTGGTCTGAATATCAGTTCCCTCATTTTGTAAATGTTTTGATTTGGACATCCCTTTATCTACTCAGACACTCTATCCAAAATTGGGCTTCATATGCAATATATTTTTATGAACCTCAAATTTAAAAAATAGAAGTAGACCATGCAGAGTGGCCTTCCAAAATTCCCACTTTGGAATATATTATATTCTAATATGATTTTGAAATCTCATATTGATTTCAAATCTGTTTGCTTTTCAGTTTGCATAATCTTATACACACAGCTGCTTATCTTAAAAATGCTGCTCTTCATGCGCTAAACTTGAAAAAGATCAAATTCTTAACAAAACATTAATACTCACCCACAGATGAGATATCTACACAGTGGTCATCGCTGGAGTCACGATGCAAGACTTCTGTTCTGCTTCTTTTAATTGTCGCTCTTCTGAGCACTGGAAATACATAATTTAAAGGAAATCATAGGGCAACATTGCCACACTTGTATGGACCATTAAATCCCCCTTTAGGGGGCCTTTTACTAAGGTGTGCTATCGTTTGCTGTTCTTGCTACAAATCAGCTGGCACTAAATGTTGAGATGCCCATAAGCAACTCAGTATTAAGCACCAGCTGATTTTTAGCATGAGCTAAAAACACTAGCGCACCTTTAGCAAAAGACCCTCTTAGTGACTACAAAAGTAATTTTTTAAACTTTAGGCACTATCTACACAAATAAACAAGGCCGCCGAGAGACTGAGCTAGGGCAGGGCCGCCGCCACCAGGCCCAGGGAAGAATCATCATTGCCGCTGCCACCACCTCCCCCAAAAAATCGTCAGCGCCACTACCGCTCGCCTGCCCAAAGTACCTTGGTTGGCCCTGCCAGCTGCAGACACTGCGGCTCCTTCCTCTGCACAGCATTGCCTGCCCCTGCTTTCCTCAGATCACACATGCTCAGTCTCAAAACTGAGCATGCGCGGCCTGAGGGCCCAGCAGCTGCTAAGAAGGCAATGCAAGGGGGCCCGGCAGTGGAGTTCTCTCTTTCCTGCTCCTGTTGGGACGCGATCACCCGGATCCTGTCAGGAGCAGGAAAGAGAGAGAGACCCCGGCGCCGGGCCCGGGGAATTTTGCCCCCCCTCTCTGCCGCTATGCAAATAAATACCCAAAAAGCACACAGGCAAGTGGTCTGCAAGATCCAAACCAGCAGTAAAGAAATACACAAATAAGTAGTACAACCCATGATAGGGAACAACTTCCCTATCATGGGTTGTACTTACATGAATAGTGTACAACCTGCAGAGTTTTATACACAGGGAAAGTAGGTATATTCAAGGGGGGGGGGTCCCAAGAATACAGGTATTCCATAATAGCACTGTTACCTACAAGCATGTATACCTACTCAAGATCACATGTAATACCCAAATAACTTGTTTTTTGAGATCTGGTGGTTGGAGGAGTGCTTAAAGGTGGAAATTTGCTCACCTCTTAAAAAAAAAAAAAAAAAGCAAATCCACCTCTCCTTGGTCAAAGTTTGCCTTTCTCAGGAAGGCGTCCTTCCCTGCTATGGAGTGTATACACATGAAAAGTCATTCTACAGATGTAGGCAAAAATAGTCTGATGATAAATCAGACATGGTATCACAGTTTTCCCCTTTTATAAGGGTATTGGGGATTGTGTTAGATAAGTTATCGTTAGAGTTTCAGATAGTCTTACTCAAAGATCATTCTTCATGATGCGTAATTTATGATGTGTACGGAAATATTTTGACTGAGATCATTTCTGGCTTACAGTACAATCCTTGATTCTGAGTCTATTAGATTATTGTAATATAATCTATCTAGGCGCTTTAAAACAAATGCTAAAGAAACTTTATACTATTCAAAATGTTGCATTATGTCTGATTTATTCATTAAAAAATATGATAGTATTTCTTTTTATTACAAAAAGCTTCATTGGCTTCCTGTGCATGCTAGGATATTGTTTAAATGTTCATTTACACCAGTCTTTGGCAGACACAAATGCTTGCACCCAAAGTTAGGCGTGAAATGCACACTAAGCTAGTATTCTATAAAGCCTGCTCTATATGAAATGACCTTTATAGAATTCACACTTTGTACAGATCATCCCAGCACCTAACTTGGGTGACCTATACAAAATTCTCCCTATATGCATTTTATAAAAGACCCAGGGGACCCTTTTACGGTTATGTTTACTAAGGGCACTATGGGCGCGTAGCAGTTTTAAACACACGTAAACTGTTTACATGCGTTAAACACTAACACACCCATAGAAATGTATAGGTGGGTTAGCATTTAATACGCCTTAATTTTACAGGCACGTTAGAAATGCTAACGCACCTTAGTAAACATACCCTTATTGTCAAAACTTTAATCTTAGAGCATCTATTGATAGATAGTGCATTCTATATTACACACTAGTGTGTACAAATGAATACTACTGCATACTACTCAGCAGTAGTTCATACTATTAATGAAAATGCCCCCAAAATGAAAAAGTTGAAAAAAATTCAGAAATGACAATTGGGGGGGGGGGGGGGGGGGGGGGGCAGAAAAACATTTTTGGCCTGCACACTCCTATGCCATTTATTCAAACATTCCAAACACAAATGTCTCTTTAGAACCTGTGTCAGAGATATGTCTACCACCTAGAACATATTTTTCTCTTGAAAGACATTATCTAATAGAGACCTTGTAGTATATTTAACTACATTTCAAGGACGAGCTGCTGAATAAAGATTCCAAGATGGAGAAGAAATGACAAGAATACAGAACATGTGTAGCAGACCTGTCAGATACTGGGGCTGAATTTAGTTAAGGTCTGTGACCAAAATGCACTCCAGAACTTCTATTACCATGCACACAAACTAATAAAGGTCTCCTAATGGCAGGCTTAAAAGTTAATAATTAATTAAAGATTCAAAGGGAAAAAGGTAAACGGGAGACTGTTCTTATATACAGTAAAATTAATGTCCCTTTTATTGGACTCTTCAATAATGTACAAGGATATATAAAAACAGAGATAGAAAAGAGATCTAGTTATCAAGGTGCTGTAAAAGACGAGCTTTTACTGTACCTTGATTTACCACAGGATTCAACAACCAGTGGTATCTCAGTACTGCAGGCTGGTGAATCCCGTGGTAAAAGAATATTTATTTATTTATTTTATTTTATTTTATTTTGCAGTATTTGATATATCGCAAGGGGTCCTGCAGTGGCGACTCTGCGGTATATCAAAAACCCGTATCTTATCCAAGATACTGGAATGTGCTATTAACTGCCGTTGTGTTGACTTTCTTTCATCTCAAGCTATTCTTGATCCACTTCAATCTGGCTTTCGCCCTCTTCACTTAACTGAAACAGCCCTTGTTAAAGTCTCCAATGACCTGTTCTTGGCCAGATCAAAGGTATCCATTCTATCCTCATCCTTCTTGAACTATCTGCTGCTTTTCACACTGTTGATCACCGCCTACTCCTTGATACACTGTCCTCACTTGGATTTCAGGGCTCTGTTTCTTTCCTGGTTTTCTTCTTCTTACTCTCATTGCACTTTAGTGTATACTCTGGCAGATCCTCCTCCACTTCTATCCCACTATCAGTTGGTGTACAGCAGGGCTTTGTCTTGGGACCTCTTCTTTTTACATCTATACTTCTTCTTTTGGTGCTCTGATCTCATCCCATGGTTTTCAGTATCACCTTTATGCTGATGACTCCCACATCTACTTCTCCACACCAGAAATCTCAGCAGGAATCCAGGCCCAAGTATCATCCTGCCTGTTTGACATTGCTGCCTGGATGTCTCACCACCATCTGAAACTAAACATGACCAAGACTGAGCTTCTTGTCTTCCCCCTAAACCCACCACTCCTGTTTCTCCATTCCCTTCCCAGAGAAATTTTCCGAAACCTAATACAATCAATGGTCCTAAGGCCATACAGATTACTACAACGGAATCTACGTGTGATGCAAAGAACAACTCACAAAAAAACTCCAGACCACCCAAAACACAGCAACCAGGCTGATATTTGGTAAAACACGATTCAACAGTGCTAAACCCCTTCGAGAAAAGCTGCACTGGCTCCAATCAAGAAGAATCATCTTCAAAATCTGCACTTTGGTCCACAAACAGGCTTATTTTTGAAAGTGATCGCTGGCCATCTCCGACATAAATTGGAAGATGGCCGGTGATCTCGCAAAAGCGGCAAAGCGGTATAATCGAAAGCGGCGTTTTTGACACCATCGTCGCTTTCCTGTAGCCGCGCCGGTGAAAGTTCAAGGGGGCGTGTTGGCGGCAAAGCGAAGGCAGGACATGGGCGGGCATGGGCATGGCTACCAGATGGCCGGCTTTTGCGGATAATGGAAAAAAAAAAGCGGCGTTAATCAGTATTTCGCTGGGTTTACGTGGCCCTTTAATTTTCACGACCAAGCCTCAAAAAGGTGCCCCAATTGACCAGATGACCACTGGAGGGAATGAGGGATGACCTCCCCAGTGGTCACCAATCCCCTCCCACACTAAAAAATTAAAATAAAACACTTTTTTGCCAGCCTCTATGCCAGCCTCAAATGTCATATCCAGCTCCCTGAAAGCAGTATGCAAGTCCCTGGAGCAGTTTTTAATGGGTGCAGTGCACTTCAGGCAGGCAGACCCAGGTCTATCCCCCCCCCCCCACCTTACACATGTGCTAAATGTTGAGCCCTCTAACCCCCCCCCCAAAACCCACTGTACCCACATGTAGGTGCCCCCCTTCACCCATAAGGACTATGGTAATGGTGTAGAGTTGTGGGGAGTGGGTTTGGGGGGATTTGGGGGGCTCAGCACCCAAGGTAAGGGAGCTATGCACCTGGGAGATATTTGTGTATTTTTTAAACATTTTTAGAAGTGCCCCCTAGGGTGCCCGGTTGGTGTCCTGGCATGTCAGGGGGACCAGTGCACTACAAATGCTAGCTCCTCCCATGACCAAATGCCTTGGATTTCGCCGGGTTTGAGATGGCCGGCATTTTTTTCCATTATTGCTGAAAAACAAAATTGGCGATCTATTTCGCCAGCGACGTTCGATTATGCCCCTCAAAATTATCTACAGAGTAGTCCCAGGATATATGACAGACCTCATAGATCTACCAACCAGAAACAGATTCGGATCAACACAATCATACTTAAACCTACATTATCCAAAGGACTTAAGTACAAAACAACTTACGCATCCTGCTTCTCCTACATAAGCACACAACTATGAAATGGACTCCCAAAAGCTGTGAAAACAATCCATGACCATCTAATCTTCAGGAAATCATTAAAAACCACCTTTTCAAAAAAAATTAGACAATATACAATCTTCACTCCCTTTGATCCTCATGGTGCCTAATACACACCTACCTCTTTCGACCACCTGTATTTGTTATCAACCGAATGGCAAACGCCATTACGGTACTATGTAAGCCACATTGAGCCTGCAAATAGGTGGGAAATGTGGGGTACAAATGTACAAACAAATAAATAAATAAATTCTCTATCTCTGTGGATAAAAACTCTCATCCTCCCTGTCTCATCAGCTCGTACCTTGGGGTTATCTTTGACTCCTCTCGTCTCTCTCTTTCTCTGTACATATCCAACAGACTGCTAAAACCTGCATTTATTTCTCTATATCATCAGCAAAATTCATCCTTTCCTTTCTGAGCACATTACCAAAACCCTTATCCACACTATCACCTCGCACTTAGACTATTGCAACTTGCTTCTCACAGGGCTCCCACTAAGCCATCTTTCTCCACTTCAATCTGTTCAAAATTCTGCTGCAGGACATATTCCGCCAGTGTTGCTATGCTCATATTAGCCCTCTCCTCAAGTCACTTCATTGGCTCCCTATCTATTTCCACATACAGTTAAAACTCCTCTTATTGGACTTACAAGTGTATTCACTCTGCAGCCCCTGAGTACCTCTCCACTCTTCTTTCTCCCTACACTCCTACACTCCTCCCCAGGAACTCCGTTCATTAGGTAAATCTCTCTATCTGTACACTTCTCTTTCACTGCCAACTCCAGACTCCATTCCTTTATCTTGCTGCACATTATGCTGGAATAGACTTCCTGAGCCAATACGTCAAGCTCCATCTCTGGCCATCTTCAAATCTAGGATAAAAGCCCGCCTTTTGATGCTGCTTGTAACTTCTAACCCCTATTCACTTGTACAGTACCCTGTATGTTTTATCTTTCCCACCTTATTAATTCCCCTAACCCTTATTTGTCCTGTTTGTCCTGATTAGAGTGTAAGCTCTTTTGAGCAGGGACTGTCTCTTCATGTTCAAGTGTATAGTGTTGTGTACGTCTAGTAGCGCTATAGAAATGATAAGTAGTAGTAGTAAAAACAGGCCAAGGGAGGCAGGGGATGAAAGAAGGGGGAGGAAAGTCAGAAAAATACTAGAGCCAAAAACATCATAGAAACAGATGAGTTGTAAAGCAGAATTGAATTTTGAAAAAGAGGGTTTCAGATTGAATATTTGGTGGAAGACTGTTCCAGAGCTTGGGGCTCAGGTAGCTAAAGCCGTTTCATGAGATATGTTTAAGCTAAGTGCTGGGGTGTCGGGCAGTAACAGGTTGGCTTTAGAGGAGTGGAGGGAACTGGGGGTAGCGTAGGGGATCAAGAGATTGTTAATGTAGGCAGGTGAGGTAGGTAGTTGCCCCTTGAAGGGAAGTACAAAGATTTTATACTGTATTCATGCTGAGACGGGGAGCCACTGTTCTGAGTAAAGGAGTGTTGCAACATGGTCAAAACAGTGTGATAAATGAATGAGTTTGACAGCAGTGGATTGTATAAACTGAAGACATTATTCCAGTGGCCCCGGAACATCAGGCCTCAAAGCCATGGCCCAATGCTCCTGGGCCATAGCATAAAAGGACCGATCCAGTCTCCCCCGATATATCTCCCCCCAGAGCACATACCCCCCCTCTGATCACAACCACCGATTCAGACCCCACTAGAAATTCCCCACCCCCAATCAAATCCCCCACCCACAAGGATCCCTCTCAATCACCCCCATGCCCATACCTCCATTCCCTGGTGATCTAGGGTTCCTGAGGCAGGAGCATCCCTATTCAACTCCTGACATTCCAGCACCCCTTGTCAAAATAGCATGATTACCACTGGGGAGGTCATATTTCTTATACAGAAAATGACCCCCCCCCCCCCCCCCCCCAGTGGTAGTTGTTTGAGACTACTATGAGCATCATTTTGACAGGTGGCAACAGAAAGGGTAGGAAACATATGGGGATCGATCCTGCCCCAGAAACCTTAGACCACCAGGGAATGGAGGTATGGGCATAGGGGTGCGAGAGAGGAATTTTTTTGTGGGTGGGAGCTTTGATTGGGTCAGTGGGGGATGTGCTAGGGGCCTGGATGGGTGGTGTTGTGATCAGGGGGTGAGAGCTTGATCAGGGTGAGGATGTGCTGGGGGGGGGTCTGGATTGAGTGTGTTAGATCAGGGTGGGGGTGTTGATTCGGGGTGGGCATATGTGCTCAGGGTGTGTGAGTGCTTGGATGGGGGGGGGGGGGGTAATCTGCACTGTGGCCTCTTTCAGCTCCTGCTGGGAGCACCAGTCTGCAGTTTTGAGTCCCAGTTTTAAGTTATTTTACAGTAATTTCTGCCCATAATGACTTGCAGTGTATTGCCGCAAGTTGCATTATGGTGTGTACATAATAACGAGCTGCTTTACATGCATTTGCATCTCTTGCATCTCATTACTATTTAACCCCACTGTGACTTAAATATCACTGCAGTAAAATAGGTTAAGCTACGGTTAGTCTATTTAAGTTGCGTTAACATGACTTACATCCCTAATGCAGCTTGATAATATCCCCCAAAGTCAAATAGATAATATATAATTACATGACATGATTACAAAAGAATCAAAAAGTCACATTAGATTGGTAACTCTTGGTCTCCTCTGAACGGTACTCTTTCTTCAAATTCATCTGTCTTTAACACCTTCTTGCAAACTGAATAGTTGTAATAATCCTTACTCTTCCTTATGGTGCCTTTATCCTCCTTGATGTTAGTCAGTAGCCTCCCTTCTTTACACTTATTATGGGCTGTGGTTAAACTCCAGTATTTTACTCTTCTCTCTCTCTCTTTCTGTAGCAAACAGTTCCTCTATGTTCCACTAAACACTTATCTTCTCTTGCGCTTCCTTTGTGGCTCTACATTCCTAGATGTTGTTTCTGCTCAGAACAGGTAAGTTGATAAGACCCTGGGAGAGTTATATCTCCTGTACTTTAAGACTAGCCATTGAGCCCGTAAAAACGGGCTAGTAAGGAAGGGGGGTTGAAAGCCCCCCCCCCCGGATAGGTCGCCGCCGCTGCCCCCCCCCCCCCGGAGTCCCCTCCGCCACCCCTCCACCCGGGCCAGGTACGTGGCTTCACTATTCAACCCGCCGGAACGCAGCACACAGCTCATCTGAGCTGCCTGCCGTCGGCCTTCCTTCTTCTCTGCGTGTGTTCCGCCCTCGTGTGACGTAACGTCAGCGAGGGCGGGACACAGGCAAGTAAGAAGGCAACGGCAGCTCAGATGAGCTGTGTGCTGCGTTCCAGCGGTTTTAAATAGTGAAGCCAGGTACCCGGGCCGGGTGGAGGGTGGGTGGCGGCGGTTGACTCCGGGTAGGTGGGGGGAGCGGTGGCGACGGCGGTTCCCTCACTCGCAGGTGCGCAGGTTCCCTCTCTGTCACGCCCCCGTCATCACGTATTGACGCGGGAGGCGGGACAGAGAGGGTCTCTACTGCGCATTTGTGAGTGAGTACGCCTCTTGCCATTTATATGTTTGATATCAGCACTCACCAGCTCCACTGCTTCCAGCTTCAGGTCCTTTTCCTGATAAGGACTTTCTTTTGGCCAGCAGTTTCACTCAGTTACTATTTTTTCAAAGGATCAAGATTAGATTTTCCCCATGACTTTATGCCTCTTCTCTTATGGATGACAATCTGTGCCTCAGAGGACAGCTGTGAATCAGACTGGCAATCCCTGTGCAGTTTTTCTCCTTCTTGTTAGCCTCTTGAGCAAAGTTCAAGGGAGGAAGGGACATGACTTCTCCTTTAATTCAGAATGTTAAACTTTCCCTCCAAAAGCTCAAGCTTTCAGTTCTATTGGGCCACCTCCTCAGAGTAGCCCACCTCCTATTCAGCTTTGATTGACAGCTTTCTGCAGCAGTGGCCCAGATTGTTTTTCATGCAACTGAATAGGAAAGCATCCTTTGAGAGCTTACCACACATATCTCTAAAGAACTACCAGACAGTAAACTGTTGCATTTTGTGGCTGCATGTAAGCCTGTAGAGCATTTTCCCCTTTACTACTGCTCTTGCAAGACCTCCCTTGGCCCAATGTAAGTCTACACCCACAGGTAAACCATGCTCTTGGGTTTTAATAGATACAGCAAGCCAGAAGAACTGAGAGAAATTGGACTATTTTTCCCCAGAATATTTTAATATTTTTACAGTCTCACACTTAATGCCAGAATGTGCTATCAATGTCACCCCCACAGCTAACACAGTATCAATGTTTATTAATTCTGAATTTAAGCACCATGTGGTAAAATGAAAGCTTTCTGAAATATTTGAAACTAGTAAAAAAGGCCCGTTTCTGACACAAATGAAACGGGCGCTAGCAAGGTTTTCCTCGGAGTGTGTATGTTTGGGAGAGTGTATGTGAGAGTGACTGTGTGAGAGTCAGAGTGAAAGTGTGAGTGTGGTGTGAGAGAGAGAGTGAGTCTGGGTGTGAGTGTGTTTGTGAGAGAGTGTGTGTGTGAGAAGAGAGTGTGTGCAAGTGTGTATGTGAGACACAGTGTGAGAGAGAGTGTGTGTGTGTGCGAGACAGAGAGTGTGTGAGACACAGATTCTCTGTGAGAGTGAGTGTATGAGACCAAGCGAGTGTGTGAGTGACTGTGGCACATAGAGATGAATGTGATACAGTGTGAGACAGAGTGTGTGAGAGTGAGAGTCAGAAAGACATTGTATATGAGAGAGAGAGTGTGAGCCCTGCCCTCCCAATCCATGCCCATCTGTCCCCTGCCCCCCCCCCTCCATCCTTTCCAGCAATTCCCCTCTCTCCCTGAGCCCTGCCCTCCCAATCCATGCCATCCATGCTCCTCTGTCACCCCCCCTCCATTCATCCCTTTCCAGCAATTCCCCTCTCTCCCTGAGCCCTGCCCTGCAATCCATATCCATCCATGCCCATCTGTCCCCTCCATTCATCCCTATCCAGCAATTCCCCTCTCTCCTGAGCCCTGCCCTCCCAATCCATGCCCATCCATGCTCCTCTGTCCCCTGCCCCCTCCATTCATCCCTTTCCAGCAATTCCCTCTCTCCCTGAGCCCTGTCCTGCAATCCATATCCATCCATGCCCATCTGTCCCCTCCATTCATCCCTATCCAGCAATTACCCTTCCCTGAGCTCTGCCCTCCCAATCCATGCCCATCCATGCTCCTCTGTCACCTGCCCCCTCCATTCATCCCTATCCAGCAATTCCCCTCTCTCCCTGAGCCCTGCCTGTAACCCGTATCCATCCATGCCCATCTGTCCCCTCCATTCATCCCTATCCAGCAATTCCCCTCTCCCTGAGCCCTGCCCTCCCAATCCATGCCCATCCATGCTCCTCTGCCCCTGCCCCCTCCATTCATCCCTTTCCAGCAATTCCCCTCTCTCCCTGAGGCCTGCCCTCCCAATCCATGCCCATCCATGCTCCTCTGTCCCCTGCCCCTCCATTCATCCCTTTCCAGCAATTCCCCTCTCTCCCTGAGCCCTGCCATCCCAATCCATGCTCCTCTGTCCCCTGCCCCCTCCATTCATCCTTTCCAGCAATTCCCCTCTCTCCCTTCCATGACCCCCTCGCATCCTGCTCCTCTCCCTCCCATGTCCCAGCCTGGCCCGCCCTCTTCTCCCCCCCCCCCTTCGCATCCATGCCCCCCCTTCGCATCCATGCTGTCGTTTCTCCCCTGCCCTCCCGCTCCCATTGTTCAACTTTACTGCCCACCCTCTTCTCTCCCCCCCCCCCCAACATCCCTTTTCTTTTTTTTTTCTTTTTAAATTTACCTCCGTGGCGGTTCCGGCAGCGCAGCGTCAGGGAAGGAGGCGGCGATCCCGACGTCAGAAGAAGCGGAACACAGCGAAGGGAAGGCTAGAGATGTCGGGAGCGCCGCCTCCTTCCCTGACGCTGCGCTGCCGGAACCGCCACCACGGAGGTAAATCTAATATAATAAAACGCACCGTGCATGGGTGCGATCCATTTGTTTATTTTTTTCCGCCCCTGACGTCATGACGTTTGACGCGAGGGCGGGGCAAAGACGGCTGGCTGGCTGGCTTCACACCATGAATCCACGAACCCTACAGGGAGTGTTTGAGTGACTTCAGAACGTTGTCTTCAGAACGTTCACGGTGCGTTTTATTATATTAGATAGTGTTTCCCTTAGACATATGAGTAGAGAGATGTGGTAGCCATGTTAGTCCACTGCTAAAGCCAGTCAATAGAATAAAATAAATCATAGAAAAAAATAAGATGATACCTTTTTTATTGGACTAATACATTTTTTGATTAGCTTTCGAAGGTAGCCCTTCTTCGTCAGGAGGATGAATTACTGAGAGAGATTTCCATCCCCACCAGTGCTGGCCTTCCGACAGCCACCAATTTAAAACACAAGCTAGTGAGAAGCAAGCTCTCAACAGAGACCTAAAAAGAAGAGAATGGCACACATCCTTGCAATACATCCAGCTGCAAACTATACCAAAACATTTCACAAGACCACACAGTCATTCACAAAGGAAAAATATTCAACATAAAGGAATCCTTCACATGCTCATCTTCCAATGTAGATATGTCATCCAGTGTAAAAAATGTGACGAAGGGTGCTATTGGGGAGAAACAGCCAGTGCTGAAGAAGAGATTTAATTTACATAGACATCATGAAAAATGCTAGTGCCCGCCAGGATTCCACTCCTGTGGGGCAGCACTTTACAAAACCAGAACACTGAACGAAGATATAGTGAGAATACTTAAAGGAAACTTTAAAACATACAAGACCTTTGAAGTCAAAAAAATTTTTGACACCCACCAGACAGGACTTAACAAAGATCTGGGTTTTCTAGCCCATTATAACCCATGAAATTTCACTGCTTTGTCACCCCTGATCACCATGCCTATCTCCCTGTCCCTTATCCACGGCTCCCTGTCTCTACACCCCTCCCTCATCCTTTCAGACTGTCACTGAAATACTTTGATGTTTCACTTATATATGCTGTTACTTATCACAATTGCTTATTTCTGATCTGACGAAGAAGGGCTACCTTCGAAAGCTAATCAAAAATGTATTAAGTTAGTCCAATAAAAAAGGTATCATCTTATTTTCTTTCTTTTTATTTTATTCTATTTCTATTGACTGGCATTAGAGATACTGAAAGAAAAACTTGTTTTATTTTGGGGGTTTTTCACACTGAGCTCTTTCCAGACTCTCCCTGATAATCTGACCATTCACTTCAGAGGAATTCATTCTGCAGCTTCTCAGTCTCCCTACATCCTTCCTCATGAACTCTTCTGGC